>NW_026728929.1:30000-62500 GCF_030272615.1 Cryptomeria japonica
TGGGTTGCGCGCCCTGGTGCGCACCAAGGAGCGCTCTGAAGTGTGCTCCAAGGTGCGGCGTGCACGAAGTCGGAGCCCGGTTTGCCCCGGGTGTGCACCTCGGGTGCGCACCTCGCGTGCACCTTCGCTGCGGTGGGCACCTTGGCTGGGTTGCGCGCCTTGGTGGGCACCATGCAGTGCACGAAGTCGGAGCCCGGATTGCCCCGGGCGCGCACCTCCGCCAGGGTGGGCACCTTGGTGCGCACAACTTGCCTGGGCTGCGCACCAGGAAGGGCTCAAGATGGCACCCGCGTTCCGTTTTTTTCACTATCTTTCAGAACGGAAATTTTAAAATCTCGTTTTTTTTTGCCTTTTCTGGAAATTAGTGAAGGCAGCGCATCAAAGGTGCGCAACGCTGGTGCGAACCTGGGAGCGCTCCGATGTGTGCTCCAAGGTGCGGCGTGCACGAAGTCGGACCCCGGTTTGCCCCGGGTGCGCACCTCGCGTGCACCTTGGTGCGCACACCTTGGCTGGGTTGCGCGCCCTGGTGGGCACCATGGTGCGCACCAAGGAGCGCTCCGAAGTGTGCTCCAAGGTGCGGCGTGCACGAAGTCGGAGCCCGGTTTGCCCCGGGTGCGCACCTCGCGTGCACCTTCGCCGCGGTGGGCACCATGGCGTGCACGAAGTCGGAGCCCGGTTTGCCCCGGGTGCGCACCTCGCGTGCACCTTCGCCGGGGTGGGCACCTTGGTGTGCAGACCTTGGCTGGGTTGCGCGCCCTGGTGGGCACCATGGTGCGCACCAAGGAGCGCTCCGAAGTGTGCTCCAAGGTGCGGCCTGCACGAAGTCGGAGCCCGGTTTGCCCCGGGTGTGCACCTCGGGTGGGCACCTTGGTGCGCATGCCTTGCCTGGGCTGCGCACCAGGGCGGGCTCAAGATGGCACCCGCGTTCCTTTTTTTTCACTATCTTTCAAAACGGAAATTTTAAAATCTCATTTTTTTTTGCCTTTTTCTGGAAATTAGTGAAGGCAGCGCATCAAAGGTGCGCACCTCGCTGCCCACCACGGTGCGCAACGCCGGTGGGCACCCGGGAGTGCTTCGAAGTGTGCTCCAAGGTGCTGCGTGCACGTTGTCGGAGCCCGGTTTGCCCCGGGTGCGCACCTCGCGTGCACCTTCGTCGGGGTGGGCACCTTGGCTGGGTTTGCCCCGGCTGCGCTCCGAAGCGGGGTTATTGGAGCGCCGCCTCTTTTTTTGTCGGAGCGTTTGGTGGGGTTTCTCGCATTGGCTCTTCCGAGGCCCGGTTGCCACCCTGGCGCGCACGAAGTCGGAAGTAGGGTTAATTGCCCGGGTGCGCACCTTTGCCAGGGTGGGCACCTTACCTGGGCTGCGCACCAGGGCGGGCTCAAGATGGCACGCGCGTTCCGTTTTTTTCACTATCTTTCAAAACGGAAATTTTAAAATCTCCTTTTTTTTTTGCCTTTTCTGGAAATTAGTGAAGGCAGCGCATCAAAGGTGCGCACCTCGCTGCCCACCTTGGTGTGCTCTGAGGTGCGCACCCGGGAGCGCTACGAAGTGTGCTCCAAGGTGCGGCGTGCACGTTGTCGGAGCCCGGTTTGCCCCGGGTGCGCACCTCGCCTGCACCTTGGCCGGGGTGGGCACCTTGGCTGGGTTTGCCCAGGGTGCGCTCCGAAGCGGGGTTACTGGAGCGCCCCCTCTTTTTTTGTCAGAGCGTTTGGTGGGGTTTCTCGCATTGGCTCTTCCCAGGCCCGGTTGTTGGGTGCGCTCCCACCCTGGCGCGCGCGAAGTTGGAAGTTGGGTTAATTGCCCGGGCGCGCACCTTCGCCAGGGTGGGCACCTTGGTGCGCACACCTTGGCTGGGCTGCGCACCAGGGCGGGCTCAAGATGGCACCAGCATTCCCTTTTTCTCACTATCTTTCAAAACGGAAATTTTAAAATCTCGTTTTTTTTTTGCCTTTTATGGAAATTAGTGAAGGCATCGCATCAAAGGTGCGCACCTCGCTGCCCACCTTGGTGTGCTCCGAGGTGCCCACCACGGTGCGCAACGCCGGTGCGAACCCGGGAGCGCCCCGATGTGTGCTCCAAGGTGCGGCGTGCACGAAGTCGGACCCCGGTTTGCCCCGGGTGCGCACCTCGCGTGCACCTTGGTGCGCACACCTTGGCTGGGTTGCGCGGCCTGGTGGGCACCATGGTGCGCACCAAGGAGCGCTCCGAAGTGTGCTCCAAGGTGCGGCGTGCACGAAGTCGGAGCCCGGTTTGCCCCGGGTACGCACCTCGCGTGCACCTTCGCCGGGGTGGGCACCTCGGCTGGGTTGCGCGCCCTGGTGCGCACCAAGGAGCGCTCCGAAGTGTGCTCCAAGGTGCGGCGTGCACGAAGTCGGAGCCCGGTTTGCCCCGGGTGCGCACCTCGCGTGCACCTTCGGCGGGGTTGCGCGCCCTGGTGGGCACCATGGTGCGCACCAAGGAGCGCTCCGAAGTGTGCTCCAAGGTGCGGCGTGCACGAAGTCGGAGCCCGGTTTGCCCCGGGTGCGCACCTCGCGTGCACCTTCGGCGGGGTTGCGCGCCCTGGTGGGCACCATGGTGCGCACCAAGGAGCGCTCCGAAGTGTGCTCCAAGGTGCGGCGTGCACGAAGTCGGAGCCCGGTTTGCCCCGGGTGCGCACCTCGCGTGCACCTTCGCCGCGGTGGGCACCATGGCGTGCACGAAGTCGGAGCCCGGTTTGCCCCGGGTGCGCACCTCGCGTGCACCTTCGCCGGGGTGGGCACCTCGGCTGGGTTGCGCGCCCTGGTGCGCACCAAGGAGCGCTCCGAAGTGTGCTCCAAGGTGCGGCGTGCACGAAGTCGGAGCCCGGTTTGCCCCGGGTGCGCACCTCGCGTGCACCTTCGCCAGGGTGGGCACCTCGGTGCGCACACCTTCTCAATGTTTTCTTGCCTTTTCTGGAAATTGGTGAAGGCAGCGCATCAAAGGTGCGCACCTCGGTGTGCTCCGAGGTGCGAACCCGAGAGCGCTCCGAGGTGCCCACGAAGTCGAAAGTCGGGTTAATTGCATTGTTTTCCCCGGGTGCGCTCCGAGGTGCGCAACATCGGCGCGCACCAAGGAGGGCTCCGAAGTGTGCTCCAAGGTGCGCACGATGGCGTGCACCTCTGGTGCGCACGATTCGGAGCTCGGTTTGACCGGGGTGCGCACACCTTGGCTGGGTTGCGCACCTTTTGTGCGCTCCAAGGTGCGCACGAAGTCGGAGCTCGGTTTGCCCCGGGTGCGCACCTTCGCCAGGGTGCGCACCTTGATGCGCACGCCTTGGCTGGGCTGCGCACCTTGGTGGGCGCCATGGTGCGCACCTTTCGTGCGCTCCAAGGTGCGCACGAAGTCGGAGCTCGGTTTGCCCCGGGTGCGCACCTTGGTGGGCGCCATGGTGCACTCCGAGGTGCCCAAGATTGGTGCGCACCAAGGAGCGCTCCGAAGTGCGCTCCAAGGTGCGCGCGAAGTCGAAAGTTGGGTTAATTGTCCGGTTTGCCTCGGGTGCGCACCTTGCGTGCACCTTCGCCAGGGTGGGCGCCTTGGTGCGCACACCTTGGCTGGGCTGCGCACACCTTGGCACCCGCGTTTCCTTCATTTTAAATTTTTTTTTTTTACAATCTCTCAAGTGGGAAATTCTATAATCTCAACCTTTTTTGCCTTTTCAGGAAACTTTTGAATGGAGCGCATCATTGGTGCGCTCCGAAGTGTGCTCCAAAGCTCTCTCCAGCTGCGTGCACCTGCCCCGGCCGCGCACCCGGCCCCGCCCAGCTTCGCTCACCTGTCCCGGGCGTCTGGTGCGGAACCTTAGAGTAAGAAACATCACCGTGCACCTTGGCCAACGTGCGCGACTCGACCGAGCGCGCACTGGCCGAGGTGCACACCGATTTCACCTGGGTGCGCGCGCAGCACCTCGGGCGCACCGGGGTGCGCGCACAACGCCCGGGTTGCACCGTGGCCTGTGTGCTCGGGGCGCCTCGGGTGCGCGCTCGGTGTCGCCCCCCGCGCGCGCGGTAGTGCGGGCAGCGCACCCCGGCCCGGCCCGGCCCCGACGAGAACGCAAACGGGCAAAAGGTTTATTCAAATAGCATTGCGATGCCCGGCGAAAAACTAAAAAAGGGTGCAACACCGGGACTTCCCGGGAGGTCACCCATCCCAGTACTACTCCGGCCCAAGCGCGCTTAACTGCGGAGTTCTGATGGGATCCGGTGCACTAACGCTGGTATGATCGCACCCGTTATGAGCTTGTCGCAGTGTGTACTTAGCAAACCGCGACCCACGTGCGAATCCACCCCGGCCACCCACCCCCGTCGAGGTGCACACCCTCCCTCGCGAAGTGCGCCCCGTTCGCCAAGTGTGAGCCCTGCCCGGGTGCGCGCACCTTGCTAGGGCGTCGGGTGTGCACCCGGCCCGGCCTACGTGCGTGCACCTGTAGGGGGCGTCGTGTGCGTGCAGTGTCCCGTCTGCAACGCGGTGCCCACACACCACCTCGGGCGCAACGACCTGCGCTCACATGTGGGCCGAGTGCACCTTGGTGCATGTTCGGGGCGCCTCGGGTGCACGCTCGATCTTGCCCCGGTGCACCAAGGCGCTCGGTTTGCCCCGGGTGCGCACTTGGTGCAAGGTGGGCACCCAAAATAGGGATCAAGCACCAAAACACAAGTTTCGGGATGCAAAATGGGACCCAAGGACCACAAATGCGTTCCAAGACCCATGATGGGTCCACGAGAACAAAAATGTGTTCCGAGACTTAATAAACAAATATTGGGTTTTAGGAGAAGAAACATGCTCTGATGCCCAAAACGAGAATCGACCCCGAAAAGGCCACAGGCCAAAAGTGGGATGCGAGACAAAAAAAAATGGGACCCGAGGACCAAAATTGGGTTCCCAGGTCGAAGACAGGGCAACCGGACAAGAAACGACCTCTAAGGCTCGAAATGAGTCCCGACGACTAAAACTTGACAAGAAGCACCCATCAGGCACCCAACTCGACACCCATGGGATGCCGACCCACCCGGGCTTCCACCTAGCACACCTTGGCACCCACCCACCCTCGCACCCAACCTCGCACCCAACTTAGCACCTTTGAACCCACATTGGCACTCACCCTGACCCTGGCACCTTGGAACCCACATTGGCACTCACCTTGACCCTGGCACCCACCTTTGCACTCACCTTGGGACCCACCCTGGCTCCCACCTCGGCACCCACCCAGACACCCACCTTGGTTCCTTGGCACCCACCTTGGATCCTTGGCACCCACCCCGACACCCACCTTGGCACGCAACTTGGCTACTTGCCACCCACCTTGGCTCCTTGACGCCCACCCCGACAACCACCCCGTGACCTACCCTGGCTAGGGTTGGTGCACACCCACCCTGGTGCCCACCTTGGCACCCACCCTATGACCCACCTTGGCACGCACCTTAGTACCCACCCCGTTACCCACCCTAGGACCCACCCCGTGACCCACCTTGGCCAGGGTGGGTGCCTTGGTGCGCACAACTTGCCTGGGCTGCACACCAGGGCGGGCTCAAGATGGCACCCGCGTTCCGTTTTTTTCACTATCTTTCAAAACGGAAATTTTAAAATCTCATTTTTTTCTTTTTTTTGCCTTTTCTGGAAATTAGTGAAGGCAGCGCATCAAAGGTGCGCAATGCTGGTGCGAACCCGGGAGCGCTCCGATGTGTGCTCCAAGGTGCGGCGTGCACGAAGTCCGAGCCCGGTTTGCCCCGGGTGCGCACCTCGCGTGCACCTTCGCCGGGGTGAGCACCTTGGCTGGGTTGCGCGCCCTGGTGCGTACCAAGGAGCGCTCTGAAGTGTGCTCCAAGGTGCGGCGTGCACGAAGTCGGAGCCCGGTTTGCCCCGGGTGTGCACCTCGGGTGCGCACCTCGCGTGCACCTTCGCTGCGGTGGGCACCTTGGCTGGGTTGCGCGCCTTGGTGGGCACCATGCAGTGCACGAAGTCGGAGCCCGGTTTGCCCCGGGCGCGCACCTCCGCCAGGGTGGGCACCTTGGTGCGCACAACTTGCCTGGGCTGCGCATCAGGAAGGGCTCAAGATGGCACCCGCGTTCCGTTTTTTTCACTATCTTTCAGAACGGAAATTTTAAAATATCGTTTTTTTTTGCCTTTTCTGGAAATTAGTGAAGGCAGCGCATCAAAGGTGCGCAACGCTGGTGCGAACCTGGGAGCGCTCCGATGTGTGCTCCAAGGTGCGGCGTGCACGAAGTCGGAGCCCGGTTTGCCTCGGGTGCGCCCTGGTGGGCACCATGGTGCGCACCAAGGAGCGCTCCGAAGTGTGCTCCAAGGTGCGGCCTGCACGAAGTCGGAGCCCGGTTTGCCCCGGGTGTGCACCTCGGGTGGGCACCTTGGTGCGCATGCCTTGCCTGGGCTGCGCACCAGGGCGGGCTCAAGATGGCACCCGCGTTCCTTTTTTTTCACTATCTTTCAAAACGGAAATTTTAAAATCTCATTTTTTTTTGCCTTTTTCTGGAAATTAGTGAAGGCAGCGCATCAAAGGTGCGCACCTCGCTGCCCACCACGGTGCGCAACGCCGGTGGGCACCCGGGAGTGCTTCGAAGTGTGCTCCAAGGTGCTGCGTGCACGTTGTCGGAGCCCGGTTTGCCCCGGGTGCGCACCTCGCGTGCACCTTCGTCGGGGTGGGCACCTTGGCTTGGTTTGCCCCGGCTGCGCTCCGAAGCGGGGTTATTGGAGCGCCGCCTCTTTTTTTGTCGGAGCGTTTGGTGGGGTTTCTCGCATTGGCTCTTCCGAGGCCCGGTTGCCACCCTGGCGCGCACGAAGTCGGAAGTAGGGTTAATTGCCCGGGTGCGCACCTTTGCCAGGGTGGCACCTTACCTGGGCTGCGCACCAGGGCGGGCTCAAGATGGCACGCGCGTTCCGTTTTTTTCACTATCTTTCAAAACGGAAATTTTAAAATCTCCTTTTTTTTTTGCCTTTTCTGGAAATTAGTGAAGGCAGCGCATCAAAGGTGCGCACCTCGCTGCCCACCTTGGTGTGCTCTGAGGTGCGCACCCGGGAGCGCTACGAAGTGTGCTCCAAGGTGCGGCGTGCACGTTGTCGGAGCCCGGTTTGCCCCGGGTGCGCACCTCGCCTGCACCTTGGCCGGGGTGGGCACCTTGGCTGGGTTTGCCCAGGGTGCGCTCCGAAGCGGGGTTACTGGAGCGCCCCCTCTTTTTTTGTCAGAGAGTTTGGTGGGGTTTCTCGCATTGGCTCTTCCCAGGCCCGGTTGTTGGGTGCGCTCCCACCCTGGCGCGCGCGAAGTTGGAAGTTGGGTTAATTGCCCGGGCGCGCACCTTCGCCAGGGTGGGCACCTTGGTGCGCAAACCTTGGCTGGGCTGCGCACCAGGGCGGGCTCAAGATGGCACCAGCATTCCCTTTTTCTCACTATCTTTCAAAACGGAAATTTTAAAATCTCGTTTTTTTTTTGCCTTTTATGGAAATTAGTGAAGGCATCGCATCAAAGGTGCGCACCTCGCTGCCCACCTTGGTGTGCTCCGAGGTGCCCACCACGGTGCGCAACGCCGGTGCGAACCCGGGAGCGCCCCGATGTGTGCTCCAAGGTGCGGCGTGCACGAAGTCGGACCCCGGTTTGCCCCGGGTGCGCACCTCGCGTGCACCTTGGTGCGCACACCTTGGCTGGGTTGCGCGGCCTGGTGGGCACCATGGTGCGCACCAAGGAGCGCTCCGAAGTGTGCTCCAAGGTGCGGCGTGCACGAAGTCGGAGCCCGGTTTGCCCCGGGTGCGCACCTTCGCCGCGGTGGGCACCATGGCGTGCACGAAGTCGGAGCCCGGTTTGCCCCGGGTGCGCACCTCGCGTGCACCTTCGCCGGGGTGGGCACCTCGGCTGGGTTGCGCGCCTTGGTGCGCACCAAGGAGCGCTCTGAAGTGTGCTCCAAGGTGCGGCGTGCACGAAGTCGGAGCCCGGTTTGCCCCGGGTGTGCACCTCGGGTGCGCACCTCGCGTGCACCTTCGCTGCGGTGGGCACCTTGGCTGGGTTGCGCGCCTTGGTGGGCACCATGCAGTGCACGAAGTCGGAGCCCGGATTGCCCCGGGCGCGCACCTCCGCCAGGGTGGGCACCTTGGTGCGCACAACTTGCCTGGGCTGCGCACCAGGAAGGGCTCAAGATGGCACCCGCGTTCCGTTTTTTTCACTATCTTTCAGAACGGAAATTTTAAAATCTCGTTTTTTTTTGCCTTTTCTGGAAATTAGTGAAGGCAGCGCATCAAAGGTGCGCAACGCTGGTGCGAACCTGGGAGCGCTCCGATGTGTGCTCCAAGGTGCGGCGTGCACGAAGTCGGACCCCGGTTTGCCCCGGGTGCGCACCTCGCGTGCACCTTGGTGCGCACACCTTGGCTGGGTTGCGCGCCCTGGTGGGCACCATGGTGCGCACCAAGGAGCGCTCCGAAGTGTGCTCCAAGGTGCGGCGTGCACGAAGTCGGAGCCCGGTTTGCCCCGGGTGCGCACCTCGCGTGCACCTTCGCCGCGGTGGGCACCATGGCGTGCACGAAGTCGGAGCCCGGTTTGCCCCGGGTGCGCACCTCGCGTGCACCTTCGCCGGGGTGGGCACCTTGGTGTGCAGACCTTGGCTGGGTTGCGCGCCCTGGTGGGCACCATGGTGCGCACCAAGGAGCGCTCCGAAGTGTGCTCCAAGGTGCGGCCTGCACGAAGTCGGAGCCCGGTTTGCCCCGGGTGTGCACCTCGGGTGGGCACCTTGGTGCGCATGCCTTGCCTGGGCTGCGCACCAGGGCGGGCTCAAGATGGCACCCGCGTTCCTTTTTTTTCACTATCTTTCAAAACGGAAATTTTAAAATCTCATTTTTTTTTGCCTTTTTCTGGAAATTAGTGAAGGCAGCGCATCAAAGGTGCGCACCTCGCTGCCCACCACGGTGCGCAACGCCGGTGGGCACCCGGGAGTGCTTCGAAGTGTGCTCCAAGGTGCTGCGTGCACGTTGTCGGAGCCCGGTTTGCCCCGGGTGCGCACCTCGCGTGCACCTTCGTCGGGGTGGGCACCTTGGCTGGGTTTGCCCCGGCTGCGCTCCGAAGCGGGGTTATTGGAGCGCCGCCTCTTTTTTTGTCGGAGCGTTTGGTGGGGTTTCTCGCATTGGCTCTTCCGAGGCCCGGTTGCCACCCTGGCGCGCACGAAGTCGGAAGTAGGGTTAATTGCCCGGGTGCGCACCTTTGCCAGGGTGGGCACCTTACCTGGGCTGCGCACCAGGGCGGGCTCAAGATGGCACGCGCGTTCCGTTTTTTTCACTATCTTTCAAAACGGAAATTTTAAAATCTCCTTTTTTTTTTGCCTTTTCTGGAAATTAGTGAAGGCAGCGCATCAAAGGTGCGCACCTCGCTGCCCACCTTGGTGTGCTCTGAGGTGCGCACCCGGGAGCGCTACGAAGTGTGCTCCAAGGTGCGGCGTGCACGTTGTCGGAGCCCGGTTTGCCCCGGGTGCGCACCTCGCCTGCACCTTGGCCGGGGTGGGCACCTTGGCTGGGTTTGCCCAGGGTGCGCTCCGAAGCGGGGTTACTGGAGCGCCCCCTCTTTTTTTGTCAGAGCGTTTGGTGGGGTTTCTCGCATTGGCTCTTCCCAGGCCCGGTTGTTGGGTGCGCTCCCACCCTGGCGCGCGCGAAGTTGGAAGTTGGATTAATTGCCCGGGCGCGCACCTTCGCCAGGGTGGGCACCTTGGTGCGCACACCTTGGCTGGGCTGCGCACCAGGGTGGGCTCAAGATGGCACCAGCATTCCCTTTTTCTCACTATCTTTCAAAACGGAAATTTTAAAATCTCGTTTTTTTTTTGCCTTTTATGGAAATTAGTGAAGGCATCGCATCAAAGGTGCGCACCTCGCTGCCCACCTTGGTGTGCTCCGAGGTGCCCACCACGGTGCGCAACGCCGGTGCGAACCCGGGAGCGCCCCGATGTGTGCTCCAAGGTGCGGCGTGCACGAAGTCGGACCCCGGTTTGCCCCGGGTGCGCACCTCGCGTGCACCTTGGTGCGCACACCTTGGCTGGGTTGCGCGGCCTGGTGGGCACCATGGTGCGCACCAAGGAGCGCTCCGAAGTGTGCTCCAAGGTGCGGCGTGCACGAAGTCGGAGCCCGGTTTGCCCCGGGTACGCACCTCGCGTGCACCTTCGCCGGGGTGGGCACCTCGGCTGGGTTGCGCGCCCTGGTGCGCACCAAGGAGCGCTCCGAAGTGTGCTCCAAGGTGCGGCGTGCACGAAGTCGGAGCCCGGTTTGCCCCGGGTGCGCACCTTCGCCGCGGTGCGCACCATGGCGTGCACGAAGTCGGAGCCCGGTTTGCCCCGGGTGCGCACCTCGCGTGCACCTTCGGCGGGGTTGCGCGCCCTGGTGGGCACCATGGTGCGCACCAAGGAGCGCTCCGAAGTGTGCTCCAAGGTGCGGCGTGCACGAAGTCGGAGCCCGGTTTGCCCCGGGTGCGCACCTCGCGTGCACCTTCGGCGGGGTTGCGCGCCCTGGTGGGCACCATGGTGCGCACCAAGGAGCGCTCCGAAGTGTGCTCCAAGGTGCGGCGTGCACGAAGTCGGAGCCCGGTTTGCCCCGGGTGCGCACCTCGCGTGCACCTTCGCCGCGGTGGGCACCATGGCGTGCACGAAGTCGGAGCCCGGTTTGCCCCGGGTGCGCACCTCGCGTGCACCTTCGCCGGGGTGGGCACCTCGGCTGGGTTGCGCGCCCTGGTGCGCACCAAGGAGCGCTCCGAAGTGTGCTCCAAGGTGCGGCGTGCACGAAGTCGGAGCCCGGTTTGCCCCGGGTGCGCACCTCGCGTGCACCTTCGCCAGGGTGGGCACCTCGGTGCGCACACCTTCTCAATGTTTTCTTGCCTTTTCTGGAAATTGGTGAAGGCAGCGCATCAAAGGTGCGCACCTCGGTGTGCTCCGAGGTGCGAACCCGAGAGCGCTCCGAGGTGCCCACGAAGTCGAAAGTCGGGTTAATTGCATTGTTTTCCCCGGGTGCGCTCCGAGGTGCGCAACATCGGCGCGCACCAAGGAGGGCTCCGAAGTGTGCTCCAAGGTGCGCACGATGGCGTGCACCTCTGGTGCGCACGATTCGGAGCTCGGTTTGACCGGGGTGCGCACACCTTGGCTGGGTTGCGCACCTTTTGTGCGCTCCAAGGTGCGCACGAAGTCGGAGCTCGGTTTGCCCCGGGTGCGCACCTTCGCCAGGGTGCGCACCTTGATGCGCACGCCTTGGCTGGGCTGCGCACCTTGGTGGGCGCCATGGTGCGCACCTTTCGTGCGCTCCAAGGTGCGCACGAAGTCGGAGCTCGGTTTGCCCCGGGTGCGCACCTTGGTGGGCGCCATGGTGCACTCCGAGGTGCCCAAGATTGGTGCGCACCAAGGAGCGCTCCGAAGTGCGCTCCAAGGTGCGCGCGAAGTCGAAAGTTGGGTTAATTGTCCGGTTTGCCTCGGGTGCGCACCTTGCGTGCACCTTCGCCAGGGTGGGCGCCTTGGTGCGCACACCTTGGCTGGGCTGCGCACACCTTGGCACCCGCGTTTCCTTCATTTTAAATTTTTTTTTTTTACAATCTCTCAAGTGGGAAATTCTATAATCTCAACTTTTTTTGCCTTTTCAGGAAACTTTTGAATGGAGCGCATCATTGGTGCGCTCCGAAGTGTGCTCCAAAGCTCTCTCCAGCTGCGTGCACCTGCCCCGGCCGCGCACCCGGCCCCGCCCAGCTTCGCTCACCTGTCCCGGGCGTCTGGTGCGGAACCTTAGAGTAAGAAACATCACCGTGCACCTTGGCCAACGTGCGCGACTCGACCGAGCGCGCACTGGCCGAGGTGCACACCGATTTCACCTGGGTGCGCGCGCAGCACCTCGGGCGCACCGGGGTGCGCGCACAACGCCCGGGTTGCACCGTGGCCTGTGTGCTCGGGGCGCCTCGGGTGCGCGCTCGGTGTCGCCCCCGCGCGCGCGGTAGTGCGGGCAGCGCACCCCGGCCCGGCCCGGCCCCGACGAGAACGCAAACGGGCAAAAGGTTTATTCAAATAGCATTGCGATGCCCGGCGAAAAACTAAAAAAGGGTGCAACACCGGGACTTCCCGGGAGGTCACCCATCCCAGTACTACTCCGGCCCAAGCGCGCTTAACTGCGGAGTTCTGATGGGATCCGGTGCACTAACGCTGGTATGATCGCACCCGTTATGAGCTTGTCGCAGTGTGTACTTAGCAAACCGCGACCCACGTGCGAATCCACCCCGGCCACCCACCCCCGTCGAGGTGCACACCCTCCCTCGCGAAGTGCGCCCCGTTCGCCAAGTGTGAGCCCTGCCCGGGTGCGCGCACCTTGCTAGGGCGTCGGGTGTGCACCCGGCCCGGCCTACGTGCGTGCACCTGTAGGGGGCGTCGTGTGCGTGCAGTGTCCCGTCTGCAACGCGGTGCCCACACACCACCTCGGGCGCAACGACCTGCGCTCACATGTGGGCCGAGTGCACCTTGGTGCATGTTCGGGGCGCCTCGGGTGCACGCTCGATCTTGCCCCGGTGCACCAAGGCGCTCGGTTTGCCCCGGGTGCGCACTTGGTGCAAGGTGGGCACCCAAAATAGGGATCAAGCACCAAAACACAAGTTTCGGGATGCAAAATGGGACCCAAGGACCACAAATGCGTTCCAAGACCCATGATGGGTCCACGAGAACAAAAATGTGTTCCGAGACTTAATAAACAAATATTGGGTTTTAGGAGAAGAAACATGCTCTGATGCCCAAAACGAGAATCGACCCCGAAAAGGCCACAGGCCAAAAGTGGGATGCGAGACAAAAAAAAATGGGACCCGAGGACCAAAATTGGGTTCCCAGGTCGAAGACAGGGCAACCGGACAAGAAACGACCTCTAAGGCTCGAAATGAGTCCCGACGACTAAAACTTGACAAGAAGCACCCATCAGGCACCCAACTCGACACCCATGGGATGCCGACCCACCCGGGCTTCCACCTAGCACACCTTGGCACCCACCCACCCTCGCACCCAACCTCGCACCCAACTTAGCACCTTTGAACCCACATTGGCACTCACCCTGACCCTGGCACCTTGGAACCCACATTGGCACTCACCTTGACCCTGGCACCCACCTTTGCACTCACCTTGGGACCCACCCTGGCTCCCACCTCGGCACCCACCCAGACACCCACCTTGGTTCCTTGGCACCCACCTTGGATCCTTGGCACCCACCCCGACACCCACCTTGGCACGCAACTTGGCTACTTGCCACCCACCTTGGCTCCTTGACGCCCACCCCGACAACCACCCCGTGACCTACCCTGGCTAGGGTTGGTGCACACCCACCCTGGTGCCCACCTTGGCACCCACCCTATGACCCACCTTGGCACGCACCTTAGTACCCACCCCGTTACCCACCCTAGGACCCACCCCGTGACCCACCTTGGCCAGGGTGGGTGCCTTGGTGCGCACAACTTGCCTGGGCTGCACACCAGGGCGGGCTCAAGATGGCACCCGCGTTCCGTTTTTTTCACTATCTTTCAAAACGGAAATTTTAAAATCTCATTTTTTTCTTTTTTTTGCCTTTTCTGGAAATTAGTGAAGGCAGCGCATCAAAGGTGCGCAATGCTGGTGCGAACCCGGGAGCGCTCCGATGTGTGCTCCAAGGTGCGGCGTGCACGAAGTCCGAGCCCGGTTTGCCCCGGGTGCGCACCTCGCGTGCACCTTCGCCGGGGTGAGCACCTTGGCTGGGTTGCGCGCCCTGGTGCGTACCAAGGAGCGCTCTGAAGTGTGCTCCAAGGTGCGGCGTGCACGAAGTCGGAGCCCGGTTTGCCCCGGGTGTGCACCTCGGGTGCGCACCTCGCGTGCACCTTCGCTGCGGTGGGCACCTTGGCTGGGTTGCGCGCCTTGGTGGGCACCATGCAGTGCACGAAGTCGGAGCCCGGTTTGCCCCGGGCGCGCACCTCCGCCAGGGTGGGCACCTTGGTGCGCACAACTTGCCTGGGCTGCGCATCAGGAAGGGCTCAAGATGGCACCCGCGTTCCGTTTTTTTCACTATCTTTCAGAACGGAAATTTTAAAATATCGTTTTTTTTTGCCTTTTCTGGAAATTAGTGAAGGCAGCGCATCAAAGGTGCGCAACGCTGGTGCGAACCTGGGAGCGCTCCGATGTGTGCTCCAAGGTGCGGCGTGCACGAAGTCGGAGCCCGGTTTGCCTCGGGTGCGCCCTGGTGGGCACCATGGTGCGCACCAAGGAGCGCTCCGAAGTGTGCTCCAAGGTGCGGCCTGCACGAAGTCGGAGCCCGGTTTGCCCCGGGTGTGCACCTCGGGTGGGCACCTTGGTGCGCATGCCTTGCCTGGGCTGCGCACCAGGGCGGGCTCAAGATGGCACCCGCGTTCCTTTTTTTTCACTATCTTTCAAAACGGAAATTTTAAAATCTCATTTTTTTTTGCCTTTTTCTGGAAATTAGTGAAGGCAGCGCATCAAAGGTGCGCACCTCGCTGCCCACCACGGTGCGCAACGCCGGTGGGCACCCGGGAGTGCTTCGAAGTGTGCTCCAAGGTGCTGCGTGCACGTTGTCGGAGCCCGGTTTGCCCCGGGTGCGCACCTCGCGTGCACCTTCGTCGGGGTGGGCACCTTGGCTTGGTTTGCCCCGGCTGCGCTCCGAAGCGGGGTTATTGGAGCGCCGCCTCTTTTTTTGTCGGAGCGTTTGGTGGGGTTTCTCGCATTGGCTCTTCCGAGGCCCGGTTGCCACCCTGGCGCGCACGAAGTCGGAAGTAGGGTTAATTGCCCGGGTGCGCACCTTTGCCAGGGTGGCACCTTACCTGGGCTGCGCACCAGGGCGGGCTCAAGATGGCACGCGCGTTCCGTTTTTTTCACTATCTTTCAAAACGGAAATTTTAAAATCTCCTTTTTTTTTTGCCTTTTCTGGAAATTAGTGAAGGCAGCGCATCAAAGGTGCGCACCTCGCTGCCCACCTTGGTGTGCTCTGAGGTGCGCACCCGGGAGCGCTACGAAGTGTGCTCCAAGGTGCGGCGTGCACGTTGTCGGAGCCCGGTTTGCCCCGGGTGCGCACCTCGCCTGCACCTTGGCCGGGGTGGGCACCTTGGCTGGGTTTGCCCAGGGTGCGCTCCGAAGCGGGGTTACTGGAGCGCCCCCTCTTTTTTTGTCAGAGAGTTTGGTGGGGTTTCTCGCATTGGCTCTTCCCAGGCCCGGTTGTTGGGTGCGCTCCCACCCTGGCGCGCGCGAAGTTGGAAGTTGGGTTAATTGCCCGGGCGCGCACCTTCGCCAGGGTGGGCACCTTGGTGCGCAAACCTTGGCTGGGCTGCGCACCAGGGCGGGCTCAAGATGGCACCAGCATTCCCTTTTTCTCACTATCTTTCAAAACGGAAATTTTAAAATCTCGTTTTTTTTTTGCCTTTTATGGAAATTAGTGAAGGCATCGCATCAAAGGTGCGCACCTCGCTGCCCACCTTGGTGTGCTCCGAGGTGCCCACCACGGTGCGCAACGCCGGTGCGAACCCGGGAGCGCCCCGATGTGTGCTCCAAGGTGCGGCGTGCACGAAGTCGGACCCCGGTTTGCCCCGGGTGCGCACCTCGCGTGCACCTTGGTGCGCACACCTTGGCTGGGTTGCGCGGCCTGGTGGGCACCATGGTGCGCACCAAGGAGCGCTCCGAAGTGTGCTCCAAGGTGCGGCGTGCACGAAGTCGGAGCCCGGTTTGCCCCGGGTGCGCACCTTCGCCGCGGTGGGCACCATGGCGTGCACGAAGTCGGAGCCCGGTTTGCCCCGGGTGCGCACCTCGCGTGCACCTTCGCCGGGGTGGGCACCTCGGCTGGGTTGCGCGCCTTGGTGCGCACCAAGGAGCGCTCTGAAGTGTGCTCCAAGGTGCGGCGTGCACGAAGTCGGAGCCCGGTTTGCCCCGGGTGTGCACCTCGGGTGCGCACCTCGCGTGCACCTTCGCTGCGGTGGGCACCTTGGCTGGGTTGCGCGCCTTGGTGGGCACCATGCAGTGCACGAAGTCGGAGCCCGGATTGCCCCGGGCGCGCACCTCCGCCAGGGTGGGCACCTTGGTGCGCACAACTTGCCTGGGCTGCGCACCAGGAAGGGCTCAAGATGGCACCCGCGTTCCGTTTTTTTCACTATCTTTCAGAACGGAAATTTTAAAATCTCGTTTTTTTTTGCCTTTTCTGGAAATTAGTGAAGGCAGCGCATCAAAGGTGCGCAACGCTGGTGCGAACCTGGGAGCGCTCCGATGTGTGCTCCAAGGTGCGGCGTGCACGAAGTCGGACCCCGGTTTGCCCCGGGTGCGCACCTCGCGTGCACCTTGGTGCGCACACCTTGGCTGGGTTGCGCGCCCTGGTGGGCACCATGGTGCGCACCAAGGAGCGCTCCGAAGTGTGCTCCAAGGTGCGGCGTGCACGAAGTCGGAGCCCGGTTTGCCCCGGGTGCGCACCTCGCGTGCACCTTCGCCGCGGTGGGCACCATGGCGTGCACGAAGTCGGAGCCCGGTTTGCCCCGGGTGCGCACCTCGCGTGCACCTTCGCCGGGGTGGGCACCTTGGTGTGCAGACCTTGGCTGGGTTGCGCGCCCTGGTGGGCACCATGGTGCGCACCAAGGAGCGCTCCGAAGTGTGCTCCAAGGTGCGGCCTGCACGAAGTCGGAGCCCGGTTTGCCCCGGGTGTGCACCTCGGGTGGGCACCTTGGTGCGCATGCCTTGCCTGGGCTGCGCACCAGGGCGGGCTCAAGATGGCACCCGCGTTCCTTTTTTTTCACTATCTTTCAAAACGGAAATTTTAAAATCTCATTTTTTTTTGCCTTTTTCTGGAAATTAGTGAAGGCAGCGCATCAAAGGTGCGCACCTCGCTGCCCACCACGGTGCGCAACGCCGGTGGGCACCCGGGAGTGCTTCGAAGTGTGCTCCAAGGTGCTGCGTGCACGTTGTCGGAGCCCGGTTTGCCCCGGGTGCGCACCTCGCGTGCACCTTCGTCGGGGTGGGCACCTTGGCTGGGTTTGCCCCGGCTGCGCTCCGAAGCGGGGTTATTGGAGCGCCGCCTCTTTTTTTGTCGGAGCGTTTGGTGGGGTTTCTCGCATTGGCTCTTCCGAGGCCCGGTTGCCACCCTGGCGCGCACGAAGTCGGAAGTAGGGTTAATTGCCCGGGTGCGCACCTTTGCCAGGGTGGGCACCTTACCTGGGCTGCGCACCAGGGCGGGCTCAAGATGGCACGCGCGTTCCGTTTTTTTCACTATCTTTCAAAACGGAAATTTTAAAATCTCCTTTTTTTTTTGCCTTTTCTGGAAATTAGTGAAGGCAGCGCATCAAAGGTGCGCACCTCGCTGCCCACCTTGGTGTGCTCTGAGGTGCGCACCCGGGAGCGCTACGAAGTGTGCTCCAAGGTGCGGCGTGCACGTTGTCGGAGCCCGGTTTGCCCCGGGTGCGCACCTCGCCTGCACCTTGGCCGGGGTGGGCACCTTGGCTGGGTTTGCCCAGGGTGCGCTCCGAAGCGGGGTTACTGGAGCGCCCCCTCTTTTTTTGTCAGAGCGTTTGGTGGGGTTTCTCGCATTGGCTCTTCCCAGGCCCGGTTGTTGGGTGCGCTCCCACCCTGGCGCGCGCGAAGTTGGAAGTTGGATTAATTGCCCGGGCGCGCACCTTCGCCAGGGTGGGCACCTTGGTGCGCACACCTTGGCTGGGCTGCGCACCAGGGCGGGCTCAAGATGGCACCAGCATTCCCTTTTTCTCACTATCTTTCAAAACGGAAATTTTAAAATCTCGTTTTTTTTTTGCCTTTTATGGAAATTAGTGAAGGCATCGCATCAAAGGTGCGCACCTCGCTGCCCACCTTGGTGTGCTCCGAGGTGCCCACCACGGTGCGCAACGCCGGTGCGAACCCGGGAGCGCCCCGATGTGTGCTCCAAGGTGCGGCGTGCACGAAGTCGGACCCCGGTTTGCCCCGGGTGCGCACCTCGCGTGCACCTTGGTGCGCACACCTTGGCTGGGTTGCGCGGCCTGGTGGGCACCATGGTGCGCACCAAGGAGCGCTCCGAAGTGTGCTCCAAGGTGCGGCGTGCACGAAGTCGGAGCCCGGTTTGCCCCGGGTACGCACCTCGCGTGCACCTTCGCCGGGGTGGGCACCTCGGCTGGGTTGCGCGCCCTGGTGCGCACCAAGGAGCGCTCCGAAGTGTGCTCCAAGGTGCGGCGTGCACGAAGTCGGAGCCCGGTTTGCCCCGGGTGCGCACCTTCGCCGCGGTGCGCACCATGGCGTGCACGAAGTCGGAGCCCGGTTTGCCCCGGGTGCGCACCTCGCGTGCACCTTCGGCGGGGTTGCGCGCCCTGGTGGGCACCATGGTGCGCACCAAGGAGCGCTCCGAAGTGTGCTCCAAGGTGCGGCGTGCACGAAGTCGGAGCCCGGTTTGCCCCGGGTGCGCACCTCGCGTGCACCTTCGGCGGGGTTGCGCGCCCTGGTGGGCACCATGGTGCGCACCAAGGAGCGCTCCGAAGTGTGCTCCAAGGTGCGGCGTGCACGAAGTCGGAGCCCGGTTTGCCCCGGGTGCGCACCTCGCGTGCACCTTCGCCGCGGTGGGCACCATGGCGTGCACGAAGTCGGAGCCCGGTTTGCCCCGGGTGCGCACCTCGCGTGCACCTTCGCCGGGGTGGGCACCTCGGCTGGGTTGCGCGCCCTGGTGCGCACCAAGGAGCGCTCCGAAGTGTGCTCCAAGGTGCGGCGTGCACGAAGTCGGAGCCCGGTTTGCCCCGGGTGCGCACCTCGCGTGCACCTTCGCCAGGGTGGGCACCTCGGTGTGCACACCTTCTCAATGTTTTCTTGCCTTTTCTGGAAATTGGTGAAGGCAGCGCATCAAAGGTGCGCACCTCGGTGTGCTCCGAGGTGCGAACCCGAGAGCGCTCCGAGGTGCCCACGAAGTCGAAAGTCGGGTTAATTGCATTGTTTTCCCCGGGTGCGCTCCGAGGTGCGCAACATCGGCGCGCACCAAGGAGGGCTCCGAAGTGTGCTCCAAGGTGCGCACGATGGCGTGCACCTCTGGTGCGCACGATTCGGAGCTCGGTTTGACCGGGGTGCGCACACCTTGGCTGGGTTGCGCACCTTTTGTGCGCTCCAAGGTGCGCACGAAGTCGGAGCTCGGTTTGCCCCGGGTGCGCACCTTCGCCAGGGTGCGCACCTTGATGCGCACGCCTTGGCTGGGCTGCGCACCTTGGTGGGCGCCATGGTGCGCACCTTTCGTGCGCTCCAAGGTGCGCACGAAGTCGGAGCTCGGTTTGCCCCGGGTGCGCACCTTGGTGGGCGCCATGGTGCACTCCGAGGTGCCCAAGATTGGTGCGCACCAAGGAGCGCTCCGAAGTGCGCTCCAAGGTGCGCGCGAAGTCGAAAGTTGGGTTAATTGTCCGGTTTGCCTCGGGTGCGCACCTTGCGTGCACCTTCGCCAGGGTGGGCGCCTTGGTGCGCACACCTTGGCTGGGCTGCGCACACCTTGGCACCCGCGTTTCCTTCATTTTAAATTTTTTTTTTTTACAATCTCTCAAGTGGGAAATTCTATAATCTCAACTTTTTTTGCCTTTTCAGGAAACTTTTGAATGGAGCGCATCATTGGTGCGCTCCGAAGTGTGCTCCAAAGCTCTCTCCAGCTGCGTGCACCTGCCCCGGCCGCGCACCCGGCCCCGCCCAGCTTCGCTCACCTGTCCCGGGCGTCTGGTGCGGAACCTTAGAGTAAGAAACATCACCGTGCACCTTGGCCAACGTGCGCGACTCGACCGAGCGCGCACTGGCCGAGGTGCACACCGATTTCACCTGGGTGCGCGCGCAGCACCTCGGGCGCACCGGGGTGCGCGCACAACGCCCGGGTTGCACCGTGGCCTGTGTGCTCGGGGTGCCTCGGGTGCGCGCTCGGTGTCGCCCCCCGCGCGCGCGGTAGTGCGGGCAGCGCACCCCGGCCCGGCCCGGCCCCGACGAGAACGCAAACGGGCAAAAGGTTTATTCAAATAGCATTGCGACGCCCGGCGAAAAACTAAAAAAGGGTGCAACACCGGGACTTCCCGGGAGGTCACCCATCCCAGTACTACTCCGGCCCAAGCGCGCTTAACTGCGGAGTTCTGATGGGATCCGGTGCACTAATGCTGGTATGATCGCACCCGTTATGAGCTTGTCGCAGTGTGTACTTAGCAAACCGCGACCCACGTGCGAATCCACCCCGGCCACCCACCCCCGTCGAGGTGCACACCCTCCCTCGCGAAGTGCGCCCCGTTCGCCAAGTGTGAGCCCTGCCCGGGTGCGCGCACCTTGCTAGGGCGTCGGGTGTGCACCCGGCCCGGCCTACGTGCGTGCACCTGGAGGGGGCGTCGTGTGCGTGCAGTGTCCCGTCTGCAACGCGGTGCCCACACACCACCTCGGGCGCAACGACCTGCGCTCACATGTGGGCCGAGTGCACCTTGGTGCATGTTCGGGGCGCCTCGGGTGCACGCTCGATCTTGCCCCGGTGCACCAAGGCGCTCGGTTTGCCCCGGGTGCGCACTTGGTGCAAGGTGGGCACCCAAAATAGGGATCAAGCACCAAAACACAAGTTTCGGGATGCAAAATGGGACCCAAGGACCACAAATGCGTTCCAAGACCCATGATGGGTCCACGAGAACAAAAATGTGTTCCGAGACTTAATAAACAAATATTGGGTTTTAGGAGAAGAAACATGCTCTGATGCCCAAAACGAGAATCGACCCCGAAAAGGCCACAGGCCAAAAGTGGGATGCGAGACAAAAAAAAATGGGACCCGAGGACCAAAATTGGGTTCCCAGGTCGAAGACAGGGCAACCGGACAAGAAACGACCTCTAAGGCTCGAAATGAGTCCCGACGACTAAAACTTGACAAGAAGCACCCATCAGGCACCCAACTCGACACCCATGGGATGCCGACCCACCCGGGCTTCCACCTAGCACACCTTGGCACCCACCCACCCTCGCACCCAACCTCGCACCCAACTTAGCACCTTTGAACCCACATTGGCACTCACCCTGACCCTGGCACCTTGGAACCCACATTGGCACTCACCTTGACCCTGGCACCCACCTTTGCACTCACCTTGGGACCCACCCTGGCTCCCACCTCGGCACCCACCCAGACACCCACCTTGGTTCCTTGGCACCCACCTTGGATCCTTGGCACCCACCCCGACACCCACCTTGGCACGCAACTTGGCTACTTGCCACCCACCTTGGCTCCTTGACGCCCACCCCGACAACCACCCCGTGACCTACCCTGGCTAGGGTTGGTGCACACCCACCCTGGTGCCCACCTTGGCACCCACCCTATGACCCACCTTGGCACGCACCTTAGTACCCACCCCGTTACCCACCCTAGGACCCACCCCGTGACCCACCTTGGCCAGGGTGGGTGCACCCACCCTGGTGCCCACCTTGGCACCCACCCATCCTAGCACCCAGCCTGTGACCGGGCTTGGAACCCAACCTTGCACCCGCACCCGTCTTGGCCAGTGTGGGTGCGCACCCATCCTGGCACCCACGTTGTGACACACCCTTTAACCCACGCACCCTAGCACCCACGTTGGCACCCACCTTGGAACCCAACCTAGCAACTTGGCACCCACCCCGTGACCCACCTTGGCATCCACCATAGCAGTCGCCGACTTGGCACCCACCTCGGCACCCACCTTGACACTTGTGGACCCACCTTGCCACTCACCCTAGCATCGACCCATCCTAGCACCCACCCTGGCACCTTTGCACCCTAGCACTCACCCATCCTAGCACCTAACCTGTGACCCACCTTGACACTCACCCTCGCACCCACCTTGGAACCCAACCTAGCACCCACCCACCCTGACACCAACCCTAGCACCTACCCACCCTTGCACCCACCCTGTGACCCATCTTGGCACCCACCCATCCTACCACTCAACCTATCACCCACCTTCTCACCCACCTTGGCATCCACCTTAGCACCCACCCACACTGGCACCTTGGCACCCACCTCGGGCAAGGTGGGTGCACACCCACCCTGGCACCCAATTTAGAACCCACCGAGCATGTTACCCACCTTGGCACCCACATTGCAGCCCACCCTAGTACCCACCCTATGACCCACATTGGCATCCACACCCTAGCACCCAGGCACCTCGACACCCGCCTTGACACCCACCCTAGCACTGAACCTGTGACCCACCTTGGAACTCACCCTAGAACCCACCCACCCTGTGAACCACCTTGGCATCCACCTTAGCACCCACCCACCTTGGCACCCACTCTAGCACTCACCCATCCTAACACCCAACTTGTTACCCACCTTGGCACCCGCCCTCGCGTCCACCTTGAAACCCACCCTAGCACCCACCCACGCAGGAGCCCACCTTGGCACCCAACCTAACACCCACGCATCCTGGCACCCAACTTGTGACCCACCTTGGAACCCACCCTAGTACCCACCTTTGAACCCACTATATCACCAACCCACCTTGGCACCCACCCTATGACCCTCTTTGGAATCCACCCTAGCACGCACCCACCCTGGCACCCACCATGGAGCGCACCCTAGCACCCACCCACCTCGGCACGCACCTCAACACCCACCTTGGTGTGCGCACTGCGCCAACCTCTCAAAGACCCTATGTGGTGCGCTCCAAAGTGTACACCTTTGGTGCGCTCCAAGGTGCGCACCTTTGGTGCACACCGAGGTGCACACCAAAGTGTGCACCGAGGTGAGCACCAAAGTGCACTCCAGGGTGCACACCAAGGCGTGCACCTTTGGTGCGGTCAATGCAAACGAATTCGGAAGTTGGGGTCGATGTCCTAATCGCTGCTGCAGACTACACGTATGAGAATCGGACAAATAGCTTTATATAGGGGAGGTGTTGCGTTTGATGGGTCGACTCCCCTGGTTGTGTGCACTGCACCAACTTCAAAGACCCTGTCTTGTTTAAGAAGTCAAAAGTTGGGGTGGATGTCCTAATCATTGCTGCAGTCTACGCATGTATGAGAATCAGACAAATAGCTTATATAGGGGAGGTGTTGCATTCGGTGGGTTGACTCCCCTGGTTGTGCGCACTGCGCCAACCTCAAAGACCCCGCATAGCAGAAGAAGTCGGAAGTCGGATTTTGGTGAGCACCAAGGCGTGCACCTTTGGTGCGGTCAACGCAGACGAATTCAGAAGTTGGGGTGGATGTCCTAATCGTTGTTGCAGGCTACACATGTATGAGAATCAGACAAATAGCTTATATAGGGGAGGTGTTGGGTTTGATGGGTCAACTCCCTTGGTTGTGCGCATTACGCCAACCTCAAAGACCTTGTTTTCGTTAAGAAGTCAAAAGTTGGGGTCAATGTCCTAATGGCTCCTGCAGGCTACACATGTATGAGAATCGGACAAATAGCTTATATAGGGGAGGTGTTGGGTTTGATGGGTCGACTCCCCTGGTTGTGCGCATTACGTCAACCTCAAAGACCTTGTTTTCGTTAAGAAGTCAAAAGTTGGGGTCGATGTCCTAATTGCTCCTGTAGACTACACATGTATGAGAATCAGACAAATAGCTTATATAGGGGAGGTGTTGGGTTTGATGGGTTGACTCCCCTAGTTGTTCGCATTACACCAACCTCAAAGACCTTGTTTTCGTTTAGAAGCCGAAAGTTGGGGTCGATGTCCTAATTGCTCCTGCAGGCTACGCATGTATGAGAATCAGACAAATAGCTTATATAGGGGAGGTGTTGGGTTTGATGGGTCGACTCCCCTGGTTGTGCGCATTGCGCCAACCTCAAAGACCCTGCATTGCGGATGAAGTCGAAAGTCAGAGTTTGGTGTGCTACAAGGTGTGGTCGAAGGTGCTCACCTAGGTGTGCACCTTTGGAGCACAGGAAAAGTGCCCTCCAAAAGTGCGCACCTTTGGAGTGCACAAAAGTGCCCTCCAAAAGTGCGCACCTTTGGAGCGCAGAAAAGTGCCCTCCAAAAAGTGCCCTCCAAAAGTGCGCACCTTTGGAGCGCAGAAAAGTGCCCTCCAAAAAGTGCCCTCCAAAAGTGCGCACCTTTGGAGCGCAGAAAAGTGCCCTCCAAAAAGTGCCCTCCAAAAGTGCGCACCTTTGGAGCGCAGAAAAGTGCCCTCCAAAAAGTGCCCTCCAAAAGTGCGCACCTTTGGAGCGCAGAAAAGTGCCCTCCAAAAAGTGCCCTCCAAAAGTGCGCACCTTTGGAGCGCAGAAAAGTGCCCTCCAAAAAGTGCCCTCCAAAAGTGCGCACCTTTGGAGCGCAGAAAAGTGCCCTCCAAAAAGTGCCCTCCAAAAGTGCGCACCTTTGGAGCGCAGAAAAGTGCCCTCCAAAAAGTGCCCTCCAAAAGTGCGCACCTTTGGAGCGCAGAAAAGTGCCCTCCAAAAAGTGCCCTCCAAAAGTGCGCACCTTTGGAGCGCAGAAAAGTGCCCTCCAAAAAGTGCCCTCCAAAAGTGCGCACCTTTGGAGCGCAGAAAAGTGCCCTCCAAAAGTGCGCACTTTTGGTGCGCACCAAGGCGCTGGTTCGGTCGTTGCAGGCGAGTTCGGAAGTTGGGGTCGATGTCCTGAGCGGAGGTGCAAACTACACAGGTGTCGGAATCGGACAAATAGCTTATATAGGGGAGGTGTATGCTTCGATGGGTCGACTCCCCAGGTTGAGCGCACCGCGCCAACCTCAAAGACCCTACGGTATGGATGAAGTCGGAAGTTGGGTCCGATGACCGATTCGATTAGTAGGTATGCTCATGAGGTCGGAATTTGGGTCCGATGACCTGCCATGTGCAGGAAGGCGAATGTTGACACTGTGCGTTGCAAGGTGCACACCAAGGCGCTGGTGCGGTCTTTTTAGTCGAGTTCGGAAGTTGGGGTCGATGTCCTGATCGGAGGTGCAAGCTACACAGGTGTGGGAATCGGACAAATAGCTTATATAGGGGAGGTGTATGCTTCGTTGGGTCGACTCCCCGGGTTGAGCGCACCGCGCCAACCTCAAAGACCCTACGGTATGGATGAAGTCGGAAGTTGGGTCCGATGACCGATTCGATATGTAGGCATACTCGCGAGGTCGGAATTTGGGTCCGATGACCTGCCACGTGCAGGAAGGCGAATGTTGGCACTGTGCGTTGCAAGGTGCGCACCAAGGCGCTGGTTCGGTCGTTGGAGGCGAGTTCGGAAGTTGGGGTCGATGTCTTGATCGGAGGTGCAAACTACACAGGTGTGGGAATCGGACAAATAGCTTATATAGGGGAGGTGTATGCTTCGTTGGGTCGACTCCCCGGGTTGAGCGCACCGCGCCAACCTCAAAGACCCTACGGTATGGATGAAGTCGGAAGTTGGGTCCGATGACCGATTCGATATGTAGGCATACTCGCGAGGTCGGAATTTGGGTCCGATGACCTGCCATGTGCAGGAAGGCGAATGTTGGGACTGTGCGTCGCAAGGTGCGCACCAAGGCGCTGGTGCCGTCGTTGCAGTCGAGTTCGGAAGTTGGGGTCGATGTCCTGGTCAGAGGTGCAAACTACACAGGTGTGGGAATCGGACAAATAGCTTATATAGGGGAGGTGTATGCTTCGATGGGTCGACTCCCTGGGTTGAGCGCACCGCGCCAACCTCAAAGACCCTACAGTATGGATGAAGTCGGAAGTTGGGTCCGATGACCGATTCGATACGTAGGCATATTGGCGAGGTCTGAATTTGTGTCCGATGACCTGCCATGCGCAGGAAGGCGGAATTTGGGTCCGATGACCGAGTTGATGGCGTGCCATGCGCAGAAAGGCGGAATTTGGGTCCGATGACCGAGTTGATGTTGATGGCCCGCCATGCACAGGAAGGCGGAATTTGGGTCCGATGACCGATTTGAAGGCGTGCCATACGCAAAAAGGCGGAGTTTGGGTCCGATGACCGAGTTGATATTGATGGCCCGCCATGCGCAGGAAGGCGGAATTTGGGTCCGATGACCTGACATACGCATGGAGTCCGACTCGGGGGCCGATGTTCGATTCGATGACTTGCATTGTGGGTAAAGTCGGAAGTTGTGGTCTTTGACCCGATTCGATGACCAGACTTCGGCTGCTTGAGAATCGGACAAATAACTTATATAGGGGAGGTAGTGTTCTCGAGCATCCTCCCCCCGTGCCCGTTTATGTCGATTGATGCTGGTGCTCGACTGGTTGGAGCGCTCGGATGCAAAAATCTTGCACCAGGATTTATCGATTGTGATGGACACGGCAAGTCTCCTGATTGCTATGCAGGAGCTCATCGTGAATCTCTATGCGGCCTTGGTATGGACTCGACCTGCGGAATGGTTCGGCAATGGTAGTCGCTCCAACACGTCCTTGCAATGGCCACAGAGGTGATTCGACTAGAGCTCCAGTCTAGCTTTTGGGTTGCTTGGCGGACTGGTATAGCCGCGATCGAGTTCCGGCCATGAACGTTTTAGATAGCTCTTGGGCTTTCTGGGACGGAAGTCGGAAGTTTGGGCTGTTGTCCGATTTGATGACCATTCTTCGGATGTGTGAGAATCGGACAAATAACTTATATAGGGGACTGTGTTGTCTCACGCAGCCCCCTCCGTGCCCCTCTATCTCGACCGATGTTGGTGCTTGAAAGGGTTGGGATCGCTCGGATTTATAAACGTGCACCACCATTTGTCGAGTGTGAGGGACGCGGCAGGTCTCCTAAATGCTATGCGGGCGCTCTCTGAGAATCTCTATCCGGCCTCGACACAGACTAGTCTTGCTGAATGGTTTGGCACTGGTAGTCGATCCAACACGTCGTTGTTGTGGCCGCCTAGGCGATTCGATTCGAGCCCCCGTCTAGCTTTTGGGTTGCTTGGCGGATTTTGCCCTATCCGCAAGTGAGCTCGGTCCCTAAACGTTCGAGAAACCCGATTGCTATGCGCCGACTCTCTTTCTTGCGAGCCTCCATCTAGCTTTTGGGTCTCTACGGAACGGAAGTCGGAATCTGGGACCGTTGTTTGATTCGACGAGGCAGACTACGGTTGTGCGAGAATCGGACAAATAACTTATATAGGGGAGGTGTTGACTGGAGCATTCTCCCCCGTGCCCCTCTAACTCGACCAATGCTGGCGCTCGAACGGTGGTAGCGCTCGGATTTTCATTGAGCGCCAGCATTGGTCGATTTAGAGGGGCATGCGAGATTCCCGAATGCTATGCGAGGGCTCTAACGGAAATGTCTATTGGTTTCGGTATGGATGCAATTGCGAGTGGTTCGGCAAAGGTAGTCGTTCCGATGCGTCCATGTCGTGGCCAAATCGATAATTCGATTTGAGCCCTCGTATAGCATTTGGGTCTCTCGATGTGATTCCGCATTCCAGTCCCTTTGGGCACTGCTTGAGCCGCATCCCAGGGGGTTCCCTTCCCAATAATCTGCCTCGCAACCCGATTGCTATGCGGTGAGGCTCCTCGGCCGCCTCGGAACTATCTGTGTATCAGACGCATCGCGGGATAAGGGGTTGGCAACGGTAGTCGCCCCAAGCGCGTCCGATGCTTGGACCATTCCGAGGCGGCCCTGAAGCCTCTTCCGTCTAGCCGTTGGGTCCTTCTCGCCGCATCCCTCGCCTCGCACCCCGATTGCTATGCGGTGAGGCTCCTCGGCCGCCTCGGAACTATCTGTGTATCGGACGCGTCGCGGGATAAGGGGTTGTCACTGGTAGTCGCCCCAAGCGCGTCCGATGCTTGGACCATTCCGAGGCGGCCCTGAAGCCTCTTCCGTCTAGCCGTTGGGTCCTTCTCGCCGCATCCCTCGCCTCGCACCCCGATTGCTATGCGGTGAGGCTCCTCGGCCGCCTCGGAACTATCTGTGTATCGGACGCGTCGCGGGATAAGGGGTTGTCATTGGTAGTCGCCCCAAGCGCGTCCGATGCTTGGACCATTCCGAGGCGGCCCTGAAGCCTCTTCCGTCTAGCCGTTGGGTCCTTCTCGCCGCATCCCTCGCCTCGCACCCCGATTGCTATGCGTTGAGGCTCCTCGGCCGCCTCGGAACTATCTGTGTATCGGACGCGTCGCGGGATAAGGGGTTGTCACTGGTAGTCGCCCCAAGCGCGTCCGATGCTTGGACCATTCCGAGGCGGCCCTGAAGCCTCTTCCGTCTAGCCGTTGGGTCCTTCTCGCCGCATCCCTCGCCTCGCACCCCGATTGCTATGCGGTGAGGCTCCTCGGCCGCCTCGGAACTATCTGTGTATCGGACGCGTCGCGGGATAAGGGGTTGTCACTGGTAGTCGCCCCAAGCGCGTTCGATGCTTGGACCATTCCGAGGCGGCCCTGAAGCCTCTTCCGTCTAGCCGTTGGGTCCTTCTCGCCGCATCCCTCGCCTCGCACCCCGATTGCTATGCGGTGAGGCTCCTCGGCCGCCTTGGAACTATCTGTGTATCGGACGCGTCGCGGGATAAGGGGTTGTCACTGGTAGTCGCCCCAAGCGCGTCCGATGCTTGGACCATTCCGAGGCGGACCCGAAGCCTCTTCCGTCTAGCCGTTGGGTCCTTCTCGCCGCATCCTTCGCCTCGCACCCCGATTGCTATGCGGTGAGGCTCCTCGGCCGCCTCGGAACTATCTGTGTATCGGACGCGTCGCGGGATAAGGGGTTGTCACTGGTAGTCACCCCAAGCGCGTCCGATGCTTGGACCATTCCGAGGCGGACCCGAAGCCTCTTCCGTCTAGCCGTTGGGTCCTTCTCGCCGCATCCCTCGCCTCGCACCCCGATTGCTATGCGGTGAGGCTCCTCGGCCGCCTTGGAACTATCTGTGTATCGGACGCGTCGCGGGATAAGGGGTTGTCACTGGTAGTCGCCCCAAGCGCGTCCGATGCTTGGACCATTCCGAGGCGGACCCGAAGCCTCTTCCGTCTAGCCGTTGGGTCCTTCTCGCCGCATCCCTCGCCTCGCACCCCGATTGCTATGCGGTGAGGCTCCTCGGCCGCCTTGGAACTATCTGTGTATCGGACGCGTCGCGGGATAAGGGGTTGTCACTGGTAGTCGCCCCAAGCGCGTCCGATGCTTGGACCATTCCGAGGCGGACCCGAAGCCTCTTCCGTCTAGCCATTGGGTCCTTCTCGCCGCATCCCTCGCCTCGCACCCCGATTGCTATGCGGTGAGGCTCCTCGGCCGCCTTGGAACTATCTGTGTATCGGACGCGTCGCGGGATAAGGGGTTGTCACTGGTAGTCGCCCCAAGCGCGTCCGATGCTTGGACCATTCCGAGGCGGCCCCGAAGCCTCTTCCATCTAGCCGTTGGGTCCTTCTCGCCGCATCCCTCGCCTCGCACCCCGATTGCTATGCGGTGAGGCTCCTCGGCCGCCTTGGAACTATCTGTGTATCGGACGCGTCGCGGGATAAGGGGTTGTCACTGGTAGTCGCCCCAAGCGCGTCCGATGCTTGGACCATTCCGAGGCGGCCCCGAAGCCTCTTCCGTGTAGCCGTTGGGTCCTTCTCGCCGCATCACTCGCCTCGCACCCCGATTGCTATGCGGTGAGGCTCCTCGGCCACCTTGGAACTATCTGTGTATCGGACGCGTCGCGGGATAAGGGGTTGTCACTGGTAGTCGCCCCAAGCGCGTCCGATGCTTGGACCATTCCGAGGCGGACCTGAAGCCTCTTCCCTCTAGCCGTTGGGGCTTTCTCGCCGCATCCCTCGCCTCGCACCCTGATTGCTATGCTGTGAGGCTCCTCGGCCGCCTTGGAACTATCTGTGTATCGGACGCATCACGGGATAAGGGGTTGGCAGTGGTAGTCGCCCCAAGCGCATCCGATGCTTGGACCATTCCGAGGCGGCCCTGCAGCCTCTTCCGTCTAGCCGTTGGGGCCATCTCGCCGCATCCCCCACCTCGCACCACGATTGCTATGCGGTGAGGCTCCTTGGCCGCCTCGGAACTATCTGTGTATCGGACGCATCGCGGGATAAGGGGTTGTCACTGGTAGTCGCCCCAAGCGCGTCCGATGCTTGGACTATTCCGAGGCGGCCCTGCAGCCTCTTCCGTCTAGCCGTTGGGGCCATCTCGCTGCATCCCCCACCTCCTCGGCCGCCTCGGAACTATCTGTGTATCGGACGCATCGCGGGATAAGGGGTTGGCAGTGGTAGTCGCCCCAAGCGCGTCCGATGCTTGGACTATTCCGAGGCAGCCCTGCAGCCTCTTCCGTCTAGCCTTTGGGGCCATCTCGCCGCATCCCTCGCCTCGCACCCCGATTGCTATGCGGTGAGGCTCCTCGGCCGCCTGGGAACTATCTTCGTATCGGACGCATCGCGGGATAAGGGGTTGTCACTGGTAGTCGCCCCAAGCGCGTCCGATGCTTGGACTATTCCGAGGCGGCCCTGTGGCCTCTTCCGTCTAGCCGTTGGGGCCATCTCGCCGCATCCCCCACCTCGCACCCCGATTGCTATGCGGTGAGGCTCTTCGGCCGCCTTGGAACTATCTTCGTATCGGACGCATCGCGGGATAAGGGGTTGTCACTGGTAGTGGCCCCAAGCGCGTCCGATGCTTGGACTATTCCGAGGCGGCCCTGCAGCCTCTTCCGTCTAGCCGTTGGGGCCATCTCGCCGCATCCCCCACCTCGCACCCCGATTGCTATGCGGTGAGGCTCCTCGGCCGCCTTGGAACTATCTTCGTATCGGACGCATCGCGGGATAAGGGGTTGTCACTGGTAGTCGCCCCAAGCGCGTCCGATGCTTGGACTATTCCGACGCGGCCCTGTGGCCTCTTCCGTCTAGCCGTTGGGGCCATCTCGCCGCATCCCCCACCTCGCACCCCGATTGCTATGCGGTGAGGCTCCTCGGCCGCCTTGGAACCATCTTCGTATCGGACGCATCGCGGGATAGGGGGCTGTCACTGGTAGTCGCCCCAAGCGTGTCCGATGCTTGGACCATTCCTAGGCGGCCCTGAAGCCTCTTCCGTCTAGCCGTTGGGGCCTTCCCGCCCCATCCCTCGCCTCGCACCCCCGATTGCTATGCGGTGAGGCTCCTCGGCCGCCTTGGAACCATCTGTGTATCGGACGCATCGCGGGATAAGGGGTTGGCACTGGCAGTCGCCCCAAGCGCGTCCGATGCTTGGACCATTCCGAGGTGGCCCTGAAGCCTCTTCCGTCTAGCCGTTGGGGCCTTCCCGCCCCATCCCTCGCCTCGCACCCCGATTGATATGCGGTGAGGCTCCTCGGCCGCCTTGGAACTATCTGTGTATCGGACGCATCGCGGGATAAGGGGTTGGCACTGGTAGTCGTCCCAATCGCATCCGATGCTTGGACCATTCCGAGGCGGCCCTGCAGCCTCTTCCGTTTAGCCGTCGGGGCCTTCCCGCCGCATCCCTCGCCTCGCATCCCGATTCCTATGCGGTGAGTCTTCTCGGCCGCCGCGGAACTATACCTGTTATTGCTACTGCATCCTTCGGCTGGTAACCTCCTCTGCCGCCTTGGAACGTTCTCTTTGTCGGACGCGTCGCGGGATAAGGGGTTGGCACTGGTAGTCGCCCCAAGCGCGCCCGATGCATAGACCGCTCCGAGTCGACCTTGCTTTCAGCCTCTCACATGCATAGACCTCTCTGAGTCGACCCTGCAGCCTCTCACGTTTAGCCTTTGGAATCTCGCCTCACAACATGATTGCTATCCTTGATGCATCCCTTGCCTCGAGCCCTGATTGCTTTCTTGGCTGCATCCCTCCTCTCCTCACAGCCCGGTTGTCATCACTGCTTCATCCGTCGCTTCATGCATTCTGGCTGCTGGGCCCTTCCCACCGCACACCTCGATTGCTATCTCTTCTGCATCACACACCCCGATTGCTATCTCTGCTACATCCCTCGGCTCTCACTTCTGCATCCTTCGCCTCACACCTCGATTGCTATCAATGCTGCATCCGTAACCTCACACCCCGATTGCTATGCGGGGAGGCTCCTTGGCCGCCTTGGAAATTTCTGTGTGTCGGACGCACCGCGGGATAAGGGGTTGGCACTGGTAGTCGCCCCAAGTGCGCCCGATTCTTAGACCGCTTCGAGGTGACCTCGTAGCCTCTTTCGTCCAGGCTTCCTGCCTTCAACGCCCTTTTTACACCTCGATTGCTATGCGCGGGCTCGTTGGCGTCTATCACCTCTCTGCGAAGAGTGGCACGATGATTGTTGGGGTAAATCGTAGCAGTCCGATCTCTGGCCTTGGGCCATTGTGAGGGCTGATCGATTTCCTGTGCGCATCTCGTGTTCGCCCAGTAACAGACTCGACGACTTGTAATCGGTCTTGTTCCCGATTGTTCCTGGAGGTAGTCTTCGGAACTCTTGGATTTGACCTGTCACTCGAACTGTCCTCTTCCGAGGATGCTTGTGTGTGTGTGCTTGTGCCATTTCCTTGGCGGTATTAACGAGATATTAAAGAGCGGAGTGAGCGCCTCGCCCAGCTATGTTTGGGGCTCTCACTCCCTTACCCGGTGTGCGACCGCTTTGCACGTAGGTTGCGGAGCATCGCGACTCTTTCGATGTTTGGCGGTTGTCTTCCGGTGATGCGTTGGTCCCGAAGTGCACGTTACTAGCATTTCTGCCATTGTTCTCGATCTTTGG
>NW_026728929.1:72500-102500 GCF_030272615.1 Cryptomeria japonica
CCTTTTTCTGGAAATTAGTGAAGGCAGCGCATCAAAGGTGCGCACCTCGCTGCCCACCACGGTGCGCAACGCCGGTGGGCACCCGGGAGTGCTTCGAAGTGTGCTCCAAGGTGCTGCGTGCACGTTGTCGGAGCCCGGTTTGCCCCGGGTGCGCACCTCGCGTGCACCTTCGTCGGGGTGGGCACCTTGGCTGGGTTTGCCCCGGCTGCGCTCCGAAGCGGGGTTATTGGAGCGCCGCCTCTTTTTTTGTCGGAGCGTTTGGTGGGGTTTCTCGCATTGGCTCTTCCGAGGCCCGGTTGCCACCCTGGCGCGCACGAAGTCGGAAGTAGGGTTAATTGCCCGGGTGCGCACCTTTGCCAGGGTGGGCACCTTACCTGGGCTGCGCACCAGGGCGGGCTCAAGATGGCACGCGCGTTCCGTTTTTTTCACTATCTTTCAAAACGGAAATTTTAAAATCTCCTTTTTTTTTTGCCTTTTCTGGAAATTAGTGAAGGCAGCGCATCAAAGGTGCGCACCTCGCTGCCCACCTTGGTGTGCTCTGAGGTGCGCACCCGGGAGCGCTACGAAGTGTGCTCCAAGGTGCGGCGTGCACGTTGTCGGAGCCCGGTTTGCCCCGGGTGCGCACCTCGCCTGCACCTTGGCCGGGGTGGGCACCTTGGCTGGGTTTGCCCAGGGTGCGCTCCGAAGCGGGGTTACTGGAGCGCCCCCTCTTTTTTTGTCAGAGCGTTTGGTGGGGTTTCTCGCATTGGCTCTTCCCAGGCCCGGTTGTTGGGTGCGCTCCCACCCTGGCGCGCGCGAAGTTGGAAGTTGGGTTAATTGCCCGGGCGCGCACCTTCGCCAGGGTGGGCACCTTGGTGCGCACACCTTGGCTGGGCTGCGCACCAGGGCGGGCTCAAGATGGCACCAGCATTCCCTTTTTCTCACTATCTTTCAAAACGGAAATTTTAAAATCTCGTTTTTTTTTTGCCTTTTATGGAAATTAGTGAAGGCATCGCATCAAAGGTGCGCACCTCGCTGCCCACCTTGGTGTGCTCCGAGGTGCCCACCACGGTGCGCAACGCCGGTGCGAACCCGGGAGCGCCCCGATGTGTGCTCCAAGGTGCGGCGTGCACGAAGTCGGACCCCGGTTTGCCCCGGGTGCGCACCTCGCGTGCACCTTGGTGCGCACACCTTGGCTGGGTTGCGCGGCCTGGTGGGCACCATGGTGCGCACCAAGGAGCGCTCCGAAGTGTGCTCCAAGGTGCGGCGTGCACGAAGTCGGAGCCCGGTTTGCCCCGGGTACGCACCTCGCGTGCACCTTCGCCGGGGTGGGCACCTCGGCTGGGTTGCGCGCCCTGGTGCGCACCAAGGAGCGCTCCGAAGTGTGCTCCAAGGTGCGGCGTGCACGAAGTCGGAGCCCGGTTTGCCCCGGGTGCGCACCTCGCGTGCACCTTCGGCGGGGTTGCGCGCCCTGGTGGGCACCATGGTGCGCACCAAGGAGCGCTCCGAAGTGTGCTCCAAGGTGCGGCGTGCACGAAGTCGGAGCCCGGTTTGCCCCAGGTGCGCACCTCGCGTGCACCTTCGGCGGGGTTGCGCGCCCTGGTGGGCACCATGGTGCGCACCAAGGAGCGCTCCGAAGTGTGCTCCAAGGTGCGGCGTGCACGAAGTCGGAGCCCGGTTTGCCCCGGGTGCGCACCTCGCGTGCACCTTCGCCGCGGTGGGCACCATGGCGTGCACGAAGTCGGAGCCCGGTTTGCCCCGGGTGCGCACCTCGCGTGCACCTTCGCCGGGGTGGGCACCTCGGCTGGGTTGCGCGCCCTGGTGCGCACCAAGGAGCGCTCCGAAGTGTGCTCCAAGGTGCGGCGTGCACGAAGTCGGAGCCCGGTTTGCCCCGGGTGCGCACCTCGCGTGCACCTTCGCCAGGGTGGGCACCTCGGTGCGCACACCTTCTCAATGTTTTCTTGCCTTTTCTGGAAATTGGTGAAGGCAGCGCATCAAAGGTGCGCACCTCGGTGTGCTCCGAGGTGCGAACCCGAGAGCGCTCCGAGGTGCCCACGAAGTCGAAAGTCGGGTTAATTGCATTGTTTTCCCCGGGTGCGCTCCGAGGTGCGCAACATCGGCGCGCACCAAGGAGGGCTCCGAAGTGTGCTCCAAGGTGCGCACGATGGCGTGCACCTCTGGTGCGCACGATTCGGAGCTCGGTTTGACCGGGGTGCGCACACCTTGGCTGGGTTGCGCACCTTTTGTGCGCTCCAAGGTGCGCACGAAGTCGGAGCTCGGTTTGCCCCGGGTGCGCACCTTCGCCAGGGTGCGCACCTTGATGCGCACGCCTTGGCTGGGCTGCGCACCTTGGTGGGCGCCATGGTGCGCACCTTTCGTGCGCTCCAAGGTGCGCACGAAGTCGGAGCTCGGTTTGCCCCGGGTGCGCACCTTGGTGGGCGCCATGGTGCACTCCGAGGTGCCCAAGATTGGTGCGCACCAAGGAGCGCTCCGAAGTGCGCTCCAAGGTGCGCGCGAAGTCGAAAGTTGGGTTAATTGTCCGGTTTGCCTCGGGTGCGCACCTTGCGTGCACCTTCGCCAGGGTGGGCGCCTTGGTGCGCACACCTTGGCTGGGCTGCGCACACCTTGGCACCCGCGTTTCCTTCATTTTAAATTTTTTTTTTTTACAATCTCTCAAGTGGGAAATTCTATAATCTCAACTTTTTTTGCCTTTTCAGGAAACTTTTGAATGGAGCGCATCATTGGTGCGCTCCGAAGTGTGCTCCAAAGCTCTCTCCAGCTGCGTGCACCTGCCCCGGCCGCGCACCCGGCCCCGCCCAGCTTCGCTCACCTGTCCCGGGCGTCTGGTGCGGAACCTTAGAGTAAGAAACATCACCGTGCACCTTGGCCAACGTGCGCGACTCGACCGAGCGCGCACTGGCCGAGGTGCACACCGATTTCACCTGGGTGCGCGCGCAGCACCTCGGGCGCACCGGGGTGCGCGCACAACGCCCGGGTTGCACCGTGGCCTGTGTGCTCGGGGCGCCTCGGGTGCGCGCTCGGTGTCGCCCCCGCGCGCGCGGTAGTGCGGGCAGCGCACCCCGGCCCGGCCCGGCCCCGACGAGAACGCAAACGGGCAAAAGGTTTATTCAAATAGCATTGCGATGCCCGGCGAAAAACTAAAAAAGGGTGCAACACCGGGACTTCCCGGGAGGTCACCCATCCCAGTACTACTCCGGCCCAAGCGCGCTTAACTGCGGAGTTCTGATGGGATCCGGTGCACTAACGCTGGTATGATCGCACCCGTTATGAGCTTGTCGCAGTGTGTACTTAGCAAACCGCGACCCACGTGCGAATCCACCCCGGCCACCCACCCCCGTCGAGGTGCACACCCTCCCTCGCGAAGTGCGCCCCGTTCGCCAAGTGTGAGCCCTGCCCGGGTGCGCGCACCTTGCTAGGGCGTCGGGTGTGCACCCGGCCCGGCCTACGTGCGTGCACCTGTAGGGGGCGTCGTGTGCGTGCAGTGTCCCGTCTGCAACGCGGTGCCCACACACCACCTCGGGCGCAACGACCTGCGCTCACATGTGGGCCGAGTGCACCTTGGTGCATGTTCGGGGCGCCTCGGGTGCACGCTCGATCTTGCCCCGGTGCACCAAGGCGCTCGGTTTGCCCCGGGTGCGCACTTGGTGCAAGGTGGGCACCCAAAATAGGGATCAAGCACCAAAACACAAGTTTCGGGATGCAAAATGGGACCCAAGGACCACAAATGCGTTCCAAGACCCATGATGGGTCCACGAGAACAAAAATGTGTTCCGAGACTTAATAAACAAATATTGGGTTTTAGGAGAAGAAACATGCTCTGATGCCCAAAACGAGAATCGACCCCGAAAAGGCCACAGGCCAAAAGTGGGATGCGAGACAAAAAAAAATGGGACCCGAGGACCAAAATTGGGTTCCCAGGTCGAAGACAGGGCAACCGGACAAGAAACGACCTCTAAGGCTCGAAATGAGTCCCGACGACTAAAACTTGACAAGAAGCACCCATCAGGCACCCAACTCGACACCCATGGGATGCCGACCCACCCGGGCTTCCACCTAGCACACCTTGGCACCCACCCACCCTCGCACCCAACCTCGCACCCAACTTAGCACCTTTGAACCCACATTGGCACTCACCCTGACCCTGGCACCTTGGAACCCACATTGGCACTCACCTTGACCCTGGCACCCACCTTTGCACTCACCTTGGGACCCACCCTGGCTCCCACCTCGGCACCCACCCAGACACCCACCTTGGTTCCTTGGCACCCACCTTGGATCCTTGGCACCCACCCCGACACCCACCTTGGCACGCAACTTGGCTACTTGCCACCCACCTTGGCTCCTTGACGCCCACCCCGACAACCACCCCGTGACCTACCCTGGCTAGGGTTGGTGCACACCCACCCTGGTGCCCACCTTGGCACCCACCCTATGACCCACCTTGGCACGCACCTTAGTACCCACCCCGTTACCCACCCTAGGACCCACCCCGTGACCCACCTTGGCCAGGGTGGGTGCCTTGGTGCGCACAACTTGCCTGGGCTGCACACCAGGGCGGGCTCAAGATGGCACCCGCGTTCCGTTTTTTTCACTATCTTTCAAAACGGAAATTTTAAAATCTCATTTTTTTCTTTTTTTTGCCTTTTCTGGAAATTAGTGAAGGCAGCGCATCAAAGGTGCGCAATGCTGGTGCGAACCCGGGAGCGCTCCGATGTGTGCTCCAAGGTGCGGCGTGCACGAAGTCCGAGCCCGGTTTGCCCCGGGTGCGCACCTCGCGTGCACCTTCGCCGGGGTGAGCACCTTGGCTGGGTTGCGCGCCCTGGTGCGTACCAAGGAGCGCTCTGAAGTGTGCTCCAAGGTGCGGCGTGCACGAAGTCGGAGCCCGGTTTGCCCCGGGTGTGCACCTCGGGTGCGCACCTCGCGTGCACCTTCGCTGCGGTGGGCACCTTGGCTGGGTTGCGCGCCTTGGTGGGCACCATGCAGTGCACGAAGTCGGAGCCCGGTTTGCCCCGGGCGCGCACCTCCGCCAGGGTGGGCACCTTGGTGCGCACAACTTGCCTGGGCTGCGCATCAGGAAGGGCTCAAGATGGCACCCGCGTTCCGTTTTTTTCACTATCTTTCAGAACGGAAATTTTAAAATATCGTTTTTTTTTGCCTTTTCTGGAAATTAGTGAAGGCAGCGCATCAAAGGTGCGCAACGCTGGTGCGAACCTGGGAGCGCTCCGATGTGTGCTCCAAGGTGCGGCGTGCACGAAGTCGGAGCCCGGTTTGCCTCGGGTGCGCCCTGGTGGGCACCATGGTGCGCACCAAGGAGCGCTCCGAAGTGTGCTCCAAGGTGCGGCCTGCACGAAGTCGGAGCCCGGTTTGCCCCGGGTGTGCACCTCGGGTGGGCACCTTGGTGCGCATGCCTTGCCTGGGCTGCGCACCAGGGCGGGCTCAAGATGGCACCCGCGTTCCTTTTTTTTCACTATCTTTCAAAACGGAAATTTTAAAATCTCATTTTTTTTTGCCTTTTTCTGGAAATTAGTGAAGGCAGCGCATCAAAGGTGCGCACCTCGCTGCCCACCACGGTGCGCAACGCCGGTGGGCACCCGGGAGTGCTTCGAAGTGTGCTCCAAGGTGCTGCGTGCACGTTGTCGGAGCCCGGTTTGCCCCGGGTGCGCACCTCGCGTGCACCTTCGTCGGGGTGGGCACCTTGGCTTGGTTTGCCCCGGCTGCGCTCCGAAGCGGGGTTATTGGAGCGCCGCCTCTTTTTTTGTCGGAGCGTTTGGTGGGGTTTCTCGCATTGGCTCTTCCGAGGCCCGGTTGCCACCCTGGCGCGCACGAAGTCGGAAGTAGGGTTAATTGCCCGGGTGCGCACCTTTGCCAGGGTGGCACCTTACCTGGGCTGCGCACCAGGGCGGGCTCAAGATGGCACGCGCGTTCCGTTTTTTTCACTATCTTTCAAAACGGAAATTTTAAAATCTCCTTTTTTTTTTGCCTTTTCTGGAAATTAGTGAAGGCAGCGCATCAAAGGTGCGCACCTCGCTGCCCACCTTGGTGTGCTCTGAGGTGCGCACCCGGGAGCGCTACGAAGTGTGCTCCAAGGTGCGGCGTGCACGTTGTCGGAGCCCGGTTTGCCCCGGGTGCGCACCTCGCCTGCACCTTGGCCGGGGTGGGCACCTTGGCTGGGTTTGCCCAGGGTGCGCTCCGAAGCGGGGTTACTGGAGCGCCCCCTCTTTTTTTGTCAGAGAGTTTGGTGGGGTTTCTCGCATTGGCTCTTCCCAGGCCCGGTTGTTGGGTGCGCTCCCACCCTGGCGCGCGCGAAGTTGGAAGTTGGGTTAATTGCCCGGGCGCGCACCTTCGCCAGGGTGGGCACCTTGGTGCGCAAACCTTGGCTGGGCTGCGCACCAGGGCGGGCTCAAGATGGCACCAGCATTCCCTTTTTCTCACTATCTTTCAAAACGGAAATTTTAAAATCTCGTTTTTTTTTTGCCTTTTATGGAAATTAGTGAAGGCATCGCATCAAAGGTGCGCACCTCGCTGCCCACCTTGGTGTGCTCCGAGGTGCCCACCACGGTGCGCAACGCCGGTGCGAACCCGGGAGCGCCCCGATGTGTGCTCCAAGGTGCGGCGTGCACGAAGTCGGACCCCGGTTTGCCCCGGGTGCGCACCTCGCGTGCACCTTGGTGCGCACACCTTGGCTGGGTTGCGCGGCCTGGTGGGCACCATGGTGCGCACCAAGGAGCGCTCCGAAGTGTGCTCCAAGGTGCGGCGTGCACGAAGTCGGAGCCCGGTTTGCCCCGGGTGCGCACCTTCGCCGCGGTGGGCACCATGGCGTGCACGAAGTCGGAGCCCGGTTTGCCCCGGGTGCGCACCTCGCGTGCACCTTCGCCGGGGTGGGCACCTCGGCTGGGTTGCGCGCCCTGGTGCGCACCAAGGAGCGCTCTGAAGTGTGCTCCAAGGTGCGGCGTGCACGAAGTCGGAGCCCGGTTTGCCCCGGGTGTGCACCTCGGGTGCGCACCTCGCGTGCACCTTCGCTGCGGTGGGCACCTTGGCTGGGTTGCGCGCCTTGGTGGGCACCATGCAGTGCACGAAGTCGGAGCCCGGATTGCCCCGGGCGCGCACCTCCGCCAGGGTGGGCACCTTGGTGCGCACAACTTGCCTGGGCTGCGCACCAGGAAGGGCTCAAGATGGCACCCGCGTTCCGTTTTTTTCACTATCTTTCAGAACGAAAATTTTAAAATCTCGTTTTTTTTTGCCTTTTCTGGAAATTAGTGAAGGCAGCGCATCAAAGGTGCGCAACGCTGGTGCGAACCTGGGAGCGCTCCGATGTGTGCTCCAAGGTGCGGCGTGCACGAAGTCGGACCCCGGTTTGCCCCGGGTGCGCACCTCGCGTGCACCTTGGTGCGCACACCTTGGCTGGGTTGCGCGCCCTGGTGGGCACCATGGTGCGCACCAAGGAGCGCTCCGAAGTGTGCTCCAAGGTGCGGCGTGCACGAAGTCGGAGCCCGGTTTGCCCCGGGTGCGCACCTCGCGTGCACCTTCGCCGCGGTGGGCACCATGGCGTGCACGAAGTCGGAGCCCGGTTTGCCCCGGGTGCGCACCTCGCGTGCACCTTCGCCGGGGTGGGCACCTTGGTGTGCAGACCTTGGCTGGGTTGCGCGCCCTGGTGGGCACCATGGTGCGCACCAAGGAGCGCTCCGAAGTGTGCTCCAAGGTGCGGCCTGCACGAAGTCGGAGCCCGGTTTGCCCCGGGTGTGCACCTCGGGTGGGCACCTTGGTGCGCATGCCTTGCCTGGGCTGCGCACCAGGGCGGGCTCAAGATGGCACCCGCGTTCCTTTTTTTTCACTATCTTTCAAAACGGAAATTTTAAAATCTCATTTTTTTTTGCCTTTTTCTGGAAATTAGTGAAGGCAGCGCATCAAAGGTGCGCACCTCGCTGCCCACCACGGTGCGCAACGCCGGTGGGCACCCGGGAGTGCTTCGAAGTGTGCTCCAAGGTGCTGCGTGCACGTTGTCGGAGCCCGGTTTGCCCCGGGTGCGCACCTCGCGTGCACCTTCGTCGGGGTGGGCACCTTGGCTGGGTTTGCCCCGGCTGCGCTCCGAAGCGGGGTTATTGGAGCGCCGCCTCTTTTTTTGTCGGAGCGTTTGGTGGGGTTTCTCGCATTGGCTCTTCCGAGGCCCGGTTGCCACCCTGGCGCGCACGAAGTCGGAAGTAGGGTTAATTGCCCGGGTGCGCACCTTTGCCAGGGTGGGCACCTTACCTGGGCTGCGCACCAGGGCGGGCTCAAGATGGCACGCGCGTTCCGTTTTTTTCACTATCTTTCAAAACGGAAATTTTAAAATCTCCTTTTTTTTTTGCCTTTTCTGGAAATTAGTGAAGGCAGCGCATCAAAGGTGCGCACCTCGCTGCCCACCTTGGTGTGCTCTGAGGTGCGCACCCGGGAGCGCTACGAAGTGTGCTCCAAGGTGCGGCGTGCACGTTGTCGGAGCCCGGTTTGCCCCGGGTGCGCACCTCGCCTGCACCTTGGCCGGGGTGGGCACCTTGGCTGGGTTTGCCCAGGGTGCGCTCCGAAGCGGGGTTACTGGAGCGCCCCCTCTTTTTTTGTCAGAGCGTTTGGTGGGGTTTCTCGCATTGGCTCTTCCCAGGCCCGGTTGTTGGGTGCGCTCCCACCCTGGCGCGCGCGAAGTTGGAAGTTGGGTTAATTGCCCGGGCGCGCACCTTCGCCAGGGTGGGCACCTTGGTGCGCACACCTTGGCTGGGCTGCGCACCAGGGCGGGCTCAAGATGGCACCAGCATTCCCTTTTTCTCACTATCTTTCAAAACGGAAATTTTAAAATCTCGTTTTTTTTTTGCCTTTTATGGAAATTAGTGAAGGCATCGCATCAAAGGTGCGCACCTCGCTGCCCACCTTGGTGTGCTCCGAGGTGCCCACCACGGTGCGCAACGCCGGTGCGAACCCGGGAGCGCCCCGATGTGTGCTCCAAGGTGCGGCGTGCACGAAGTCGGACCCCGGTTTGCCCCGGGTGCGCACCTCGCGTGCACCTTGGTGCGCACACCTTGGCTGGGTTGCGCGGCCTGGTGGGCACCATGGTGCGCACCAAGGAGCGCTCCGAAGTGTGCTCCAAGGTGCGGCGTGCACGAAGTCGGAGCCCGGTTTGCCCCGGGTACGCACCTCGCGTGCACCTTCGCCGGGGTGGGCACCTCGGCTGGGTTGCGCGCCCTGGTGCGCACCAAGGAGCGCTCCGAAGTGTGCTCCAAGGTGCGGCGTGCACGAAGTCGGAGCCCGGTTTGCCCCGGGTGCGCACCTCGCGTGCACCTTCGGCGGGGTTGCGCGCCCTGGTGGGCACCATGGTGCGCACCAAGGAGCGCTCCGAAGTGTGCTCCAAGGTGCGGCGTGCACGAAGTCGGAGCCCGGTTTGCCCCGGGTGCGCACCTCGCGTGCACCTTCGGCGGGGTTGCGCGCCCTGGTGGGCACCATGGTGCGCACCAAGGAGCGCTCCGAAGTGTGCTCCAAGGTGCGGCGTGCACGAAGTCGGAGCCCGGTTTGCCCCGGGTGCGCACCTCGCGTGCACCTTCGCCGCGGTGGGCACCATGGCGTGCACGAAGTCGGAGCCCGGTTTGCCCCGGGTGCGCACCTCGCGTGCACCTTCGCCGGGGTGGGCACCTCGGCTGGGTTGCGCGCCCTGGTGCGCACCAAGGAGCGCTCCGAAGTGTGCTCCAAGGTGCGGCGTGCACGAAGTCGGAGCCCGGTTTGCCCCGGGTGCGCACCTCGCGTGCACCTTCGCCAGGGTGGGCACCTCGGTGCGCACACCTTCTCAATGTTTTCTTGCCTTTTCTGGAAATTGGTGAAGGCAGCGCATCAAAGGTGCGCACCTCGGTGTGCTCCGAGGTGCGAACCCGAGAGCGCTCCGAGGTGCCCACGAAGTCGAAAGTCGGGTTAATTGCATTGTTTTCCCCGGGTGCGCTCCGAGGTGCGCAACATCGGCGCGCACCAAGGAGGGCTCCGAAGTGTGCTCCAAGGTGCGCACGATGGCGTGCACCTCTGGTGCGCACGATTCGGAGCTCGGTTTGACCGGGGTGCGCACACCTTGGCTGGGTTGCGCACCTTTTGTGCGCTCCAAGGTGCGCACGAAGTCGGAGCTCGGTTTGCCCCGGGTGCGCACCTTCGCCAGGGTGCGCACCTTGATGCGCACGCCTTGGCTGGGCTGCGCACCTTGGTGGGCGCCATGGTGCGCACCTTTCGTGCGCTCCAAGGTGCGCACGAAGTCGGAGCTCGGTTTGCCCCGGGTGCGCACCTTGGTGGGCGCCATGGTGCACTCCGAGGTGCCCAAGATTGGTGCGCACCAAGGAGCGCTCCGAAGTGCGCTCCAAGGTGCGCGCGAAGTCGAAAGTTGGGTTAATTGTCCGGTTTGCCTCGGGTGCGCACCTTGCGTGCACCTTCGCCAGGGTGGGCGCCTTGGTGCGCACACCTTGGCTGGGCTGCGCACACCTTGGCACCCGCGTTTCCTTCATTTTAAATTTTTTTTTTTTACAATCTCTCAAGTGGGAAATTCTATAATCTCAACTTTTTTTGCCTTTTCAGGAAACTTTTGAATGGAGCGCATCATTGGTGCGCTCCGAAGTGTGCTCCAAAGCTCTCTCCAGCTGCGTGCACCTGCCCCGGCCGCGCACCCGGCCCCGCCCAGCTTCGCTCACCTGTCCCGGGCGTCTGGTGCGGAACCTTAGAGTAAGAAACATCACCGTGCACCTTGGCCAACGTGCGCGACTCGACCGAGCGCGCACTGGCCGAGGTGCACACCGATTTCACCTGGGTGCGCGCGCAGCACCTCGGGCGCACCGGGGTGCGCGCACAACGCCCGGGTTGCACCGTGGCCTGTGTGCTCGGGGCGCCTCGGGTGCGCGCTCGGTGTCGCCCCCGCGCGCGCGGTAGTGCGGGCAGCGCACCCCGGCCCGGCCCGGCCCCGACGAGAACGCAAACGGGCAAAAGGTTTATTCAAATAGCATTGCGATGCCCGGCGAAAAACTAAAAAAGGGTGCAACACCGGGACTTCCCGGGAGGTCACCCATCCCAGTACTACTCCGGCCCAAGCGCGCTTAACTGCGGAGTTCTGATGGGATCCGGTGCACTAACGCTGGTATGATCGCACCCGTTATGAGCTTGTCGCAGTGTGTACTTAGCAAACCGCGACCCACGTGCGAATCCACCCCGGCCACCCACCCCCGTCGAGGTGCACACCCTCCCTCGCGAAGTGCGCCCCGTTCGCCAAGTGTGAGCCCTGCCCGGGTGCGCGCACCTTGCTAGGGCGTCGGGTGTGCACCCGGCCCGGCCTACGTGCGTGCACCTGTAGGGGGCGTCGTGTGCGTGCAGTGTCCCGTCTGCAACGCGGTGCCCACACACCACCTCGGGCGCAACGACCTGCGCTCACATGTGGGCCGAGTGCACCTTGGTGCATGTTCGGGGCGCCTCGGGTGCACGCTCGATCTTGCCCCGGTGCACCAAGGCGCTCGGTTTGCCCCGGGTGCGCACTTGGTGCAAGGTGGGCACCCAAAATAGGGATCAAGCACCAAAACACAAGTTTCGGGATGCAAAATGGGACCCAAGGACCACAAATGCGTTCCAAGACCCATGATGGGTCCACGAGAACAAAAATGTGTTCCGAGACTTAATAAACAAATATTGGGTTTTAGGAGAAGAAACATGCTCTGATGCCCAAAACGAGAATCGACCCCGAAAAGGCCACAGGCCAAAAGTGGGATGCGAGACAAAAAAAAATGGGACCCGAGGACCAAAATTGGGTTCCCAGGTCGAAGACAGGGCAACCGGACAAGAAACGACCTCTAAGGCTCGAAATGAGTCCCGACGACTAAAACTTGACAAGAAGCACCCATCAGGCACCCAACTCGACACCCATGGGATGCCGACCCACCCGGGCTTCCACCTAGCACACCTTGGCACCCACCCACCCTCGCACCCAACCTCGCACCCAACTTAGCACCTTTGAACCCACATTGGCACTCACCCTGACCCTGGCACCTTGGAACCCACATTGGCACTCACCTTGACCCTGGCACCCACCTTTGCACTCACCTTGGGACCCACCCTGGCTCCCACCTCGGCACCCACCCAGACACCCACCTTGGTTCCTTGGCACCCACCTTGGATCCTTGGCACCCACCCCGACACCCACCTTGGCACGCAACTTGGCTACTTGCCACCCACCTTGGCTCCTTGACGCCCACCCCGACAACCACCCCGTGACCTACCCTGGCTAGGGTTGGTGCACACCCACCCTGGTGCCCACCTTGGCACCCACCCTATGACCCACCTTGGCACGCACCTTAGTACCCACCCCGTTACCCACCCTAGGACCCACCCCGTGACCCACCTTGGCCAGGGTGGGTGCCTTGGTGCGCACAACTTGCCTGGGCTGCACACCAGGGCGGGCTCAAGATGGCACCCGCGTTCCGTTTTTTTCACTATCTTTCAAAACGGAAATTTTAAAATCTCATTTTTTTCTTTTTTTTGCCTTTTCTGGAAATTAGTGAAGGCAGCGCATCAAAGGTGCGCAATGCTGGTGCGAACCCGGGAGCGCTCCGATGTGTGCTCCAAGGTGCGGCGTGCACGAAGTCCGAGCCCGGTTTGCCCCGGGTGCGCACCTCGCGTGCACCTTCGCCGGGGTGAGCACCTTGGCTGGGTTGCGCGCCCTGGTGCGTACCAAGGAGCGCTCTGAAGTGTGCTCCAAGGTGCGGCGTGCACGAAGTCGGAGCCCGGTTTGCCCCGGGTGTGCACCTCGGGTGCGCACCTCGCGTGCACCTTCGCTGCGGTGGGCACCTTGGCTGGGTTGCGCGCCTTGGTGGGCACCATGCAGTGCACGAAGTCGGAGCCCGGTTTGCCCCGGGCGCGCACCTCCGCCAGGGTGGGCACCTTGGTGCGCACAACTTGCCTGGGCTGCGCATCAGGAAGGGCTCAAGATGGCACCCGCGTTCCGTTTTTTTCACTATCTTTCAGAACGGAAATTTTAAAATATCGTTTTTTTTTGCCTTTTCTGGAAATTAGTGAAGGCAGCGCATCAAAGGTGCGCAACGCTGGTGCGAACCTGGGAGCGCTCCGATGTGTGCTCCAAGGTGCGGCGTGCACGAAGTCGGAGCCCGGTTTGCCTCGGGTGCGCCCTGGTGGGCACCATGGTGCGCACCAAGGAGCGCTCCGAAGTGTGCTCCAAGGTGCGGCCTGCACGAAGTCGGAGCCCGGTTTGCCCCGGGTGTGCACCTCGGGTGGGCACCTTGGTGCGCATGCCTTGCCTGGGCTGCGCACCAGGGCGGGCTCAAGATGGCACCCGCGTTCCTTTTTTTTCACTATCTTTCAAAACGGAAATTTTAAAATCTCATTTTTTTTTGCCTTTTTCTGGAAATTAGTGAAGGCAACGCATCAAAGGTGCGCACCTCGCTGCCCACCACGGTGCGCAACGCCGGTGGGCACCCGGGAGTGCTTCGAAGTGTGCTCCAAGGTGCTGCGTGCACGTTGTCGGAGCCCGGTTTGCCCCGGGTGCGCACCTCGCGTGCACCTTCGTCGGGGTGGGCACCTTGGCTTGGTTTGCCCCGGCTGCGCTCCGAAGCGGGGTTATTGGAGCGCCGCCTCTTTTTTTGTCGGAGCGTTTGGTGGGGTTTCTCGCATTGGCTCTTCCGAGGCCCGGTTGCCACCCTGGCGCGCACGAAGTCGGAAGTAGGGTTAATTGCCCGGGTGCGCACCTTTGCCAGGGTGGCACCTTACCTGGGCTGCGCACCAGGGCGGGCTCAAGATGGCACGCGCGTTCCGTTTTTTTCACTATCTTTCAAAACGGAAATTTTAAAATCTCCTTTTTTTTTTGCCTTTTCTGGAAATTAGTGAAGGCAGCGCATCAAAGGTGCGCACCTCGCTGCCCACCTTGGTGTGCTCTGAGGTGCGCACCCGGGAGCGCTACGAAGTGTGCTCCAAGGTGCGGCGTGCACGTTGTCGGAGCCCGGTTTGCCCCGGGTGCGCACCTCGCCTGCACCTTGGCCGGGGTGGGCACCTTGGCTGGGTTTGCCCAGGGTGCGCTCCGAAGCGGGGTTACTGGAGCGCCCCCTCTTTTTTTGTCAGAGAGTTTGGTGGGGTTTCTCGCATTGGCTCTTCCCAGGCCCGGTTGTTGGGTGCGCTCCCACCCTGGCGCGCGCGAAGTTGGAAGTTGGGTTAATTGCCCGGGCGCGCACCTTCGCCAGGGTGGGCACCTTGGTGCGCAAACCTTGGCTGGGCTGCGCACCAGGGCGGGCTCAAGATGGCACCAGCATTCCCTTTTTCTCACTATCTTTCAAAACGGAAATTTTAAAATCTCGTTTTTTTTTTGCCTTTTATGGAAATTAGTGAAGGCATCGCATCAAAGGTGCGCACCTCGCTGCCCACCTTGGTGTGCTCCGAGGTGCCCACCACGGTGCGCAACGCCGGTGCGAACCCGGGAGCGCCCCGATGTGTGCTCCAAGGTGCGGCGTGCACGAAGTCGGACCCCGGTTTGCCCCGGGTGCGCACCTCGCGTGCACCTTGGTGCGCACACCTTGGCTGGGTTGCGCGGCCTGGTGGGCACCATGGTGCGCACCAAGGAGCGCTCCGAAGTGTGCTCCAAGGTGCGGCGTGCACGAAGTCGGAGCCCGGTTTGCCCCGGGTGCGCACCTTCGCCGCGGTGGGCACCATGGCGTGCACGAAGTCGGAGCCCGGTTTGCCCCGGGTGCGCACCTCGCGTGCACCTTCGCCGGGGTGGGCACCTCGGCTGGGTTGCGCGCCTTGGTGCGCACCAAGGAGCGCTCTGAAGTGTGCTCCAAGGTGCGGCGTGCACGAAGTCGGAGCCCGGTTTGCCCCGGGTGTGCACCTCGGGTGCGCACCTCGCGTGCACCTTCGCTGCGGTGGGCACCTTGGCTGGGTTGCGCGCCTTGGTGGGCACCATGCAGTGCACGAAGTCGGAGCCCGGATTGCCCCGGGCGCGCACCTCCGCCAGGGTGGGCACCTTGGTGCGCACAACTTGCCTGGGCTGCGCACCAGGAAGGGCTCAAGATGGCACCCGCGTTCCGTTTTTTTCACTATCTTTCAGAACGGAAATTTTAAAATCTCGTTTTTTTTTGCCTTTTCTGGAAATTAGTGAAGGCAGCGCATCAAAGGTGCGCAACGCTGGTGCGAACCTGGGAGCGCTCCGATGTGTGCTCCAAGGTGCGGCGTGCACGAAGTCGGACCCCGGTTTGCCCCGGGTGCGCACCTCGCGTGCACCTTGGTGCGCACACCTTGGCTGGGTTGCGCGCCCTGGTGGGCACCATGGTGCGCACCAAGGAGCGCTCCGAAGTGTGCTCCAAGGTGCGGCGTGCACGAAGTCGGAGCCCGGTTTGCCCCGGGTGCGCACCTCGCGTGCACCTTCGCCGCGGTGGGCACCATGGCGTGCACGAAGTCGGAGCCCGGTTTGCCCCGGGTGCGCACCTCGCGTGCACCTTCGCCGGGGTGGGCACCTTGGTGTGCAGACCTTGGCTGGGTTGCGCGCCCTGGTGGGCACCATGGTGCGCACCAAGGAGCGCTCCGAAGTGTGCTCCAAGGTGCGGCCTGCACGAAGTCGGAGCCCGGTTTGCCCCGGGTGTGCACCTCGGGTGGGCACCTTGGTGCGCATGCCTTGCCTGGGCTGCGCACCAGGGCGGGCTCAAGATGGCACCCGCGTTCCTTTTTTTTCACTATCTTTCAAAACGGAAATTTTAAAATCTCATTTTTTTTTGCCTTTTTCTGGAAATTAGTGAAGGCAGCGCATCAAAGGTGCGCACCTCGCTGCCCACCACGGTGCGCAACGCCGGTGGGCACCCGGGAGTGCTTCGAAGTGTGCTCCAAGGTGCTGCGTGCACGTTGTCGGAGCCCGGTTTGCCCCGGGTGCGCACCTCGCGTGCACCTTCGTCGGGGTGGGCACCTTGGCTGGGTTTGCCCCGGCTGCGCTCCGAAGCGGGGTTATTGGAGCGCCGCCTCTTTTTTTGTCGGAGCGTTTGGTGGGGTTTCTCGCATTGGCTCTTCCGAGGCCCGGTTGCCACCCTGGCGCGCACGAAGTCGGAAGTAGGGTTAATTGCCCGGGTGCGCACCTTTGCCAGGGTGGGCACCTTACCTGGGCTGCGCACCAGGGCGGGCTCAAGATGGCACGCGCGTTCCGTTTTTTTCACTATCTTTCAAAACGGAAATTTTAAAATCTCCTTTTTTTTTTGCCTTTTCTGGAAATTAGTGAAGGCAGCGCATCAAAGGTGCGCACCTCGCTGCCCACCTTGGTGTGCTCTGAGGTGCGCACCCGGGAGCGCTACGAAGTGTGCTCCAAGGTGCGGCGTGCACGTTGTCGGAGCCCGGTTTGCCCCGGGTGCGCACCTCGCCTGCACCTTGGCCGGGGTGGGCACCTTGGCTGGGTTTGCCCAGGGTGCGCTCCGAAGCGGGGTTACTGGAGCGCCCCCTCTTTTTTTGTCAGAGCGTTTGGTGGGGTTTCTCGCATTGGCTCTTCCCAGGCCCGGTTGTTGGGTGCGCTCCCACCCTGGCGCGCGCGAAGTTGGAAGTTGGATTAATTGCCCGGGCGCGCACCTTCGCCAGGGTGGGCACCTTGGTGCGCACACCTTGGCTGGGCTGCGCACCAGGGCGGGCTCAAGATGGCACCAGCATTCCCTTTTTCTCACTATCTTTCAAAACGGAAATTTTAAAATCTCGTTTTTTTTTTGCCTTTTATGGAAATTAGTGAAGGCATCGCATCAAAGGTGCGCACCTCGCTGCCCACCTTGGTGTGCTCCGAGGTGCCCACCACGGTGCGCAACGCCGGTGCGAACCCGGGAGCGCCCCGATGTGTGCTCCAAGGTGCGGCGTGCACGAAGTCGGACCCCGGTTTGCCCCGGGTGCGCACCTCGCGTGCACCTTGGTGCGCACACCTTGGCTGGGTTGCGCGGCCTGGTGGGCACCATGGTGCGCACCAAGGAGCGCTCCGAAGTGTGCTCCAAGGTGCGGCGTGCACGAAGTCGGAGCCCGGTTTGCCCCGGGTACGCACCTCGCGTGCACCTTCGCCGGGGTGGGCACCTCGGCTGGGTTGCGCGCCCTGGTGCGCACCAAGGAGCGCTCCGAAGTGTGCTCCAAGGTGCGGCGTGCACGAAGTCGGAGCCCGGTTTGCCCCGGGTGCGCACCTTCGCCGCGGTGCGCACCATGGCGTGCACGAAGTCGGAGCCCGGTTTGCCCCGGGTGCGCACCTCGCGTGCACCTTCGGCGGGGTTGCGCGCCCTGGTGGGCACCATGGTGCGCACCAAGGAGCGCTCCGAAGTGTGCTCCAAGGTGCGGCGTGCACGAAGTCGGAGCCCGGTTTGCCCCGGGTGCGCACCTCGCGTGCACCTTCGGCGGGGTTGCGCGCCCTGGTGGGCACCATGGTGCGCACCAAGGAGCGCTCCGAAGTGTGCTCCAAGGTGCGGCGTGCACGAAGTCGGAGCCCGGTTTGCCCCGGGTGCGCACCTCGCGTGCACCTTCGCCGCGGTGGGCACCATGGCGTGCACGAAGTCGGAGCCCGGTTTGCCCCGGGTGCGCACCTCGCGTGCACCTTCGCCGGGGTGGGCACCTCGGCTGGGTTGCGCGCCCTGGTGCGCACCAAGGAGCGCTCCGAAGTGTGCTCCAAGGTGCGGCGTGCACGAAGTCGGAGCCCGGTTTGCCCCGGGTGCGCACCTCGCGTGCACCTTCGCCAGGGTGGGCACCTCGGTGCGCACACCTTCTCAATGTTTTCTTGCCTTTTCTGGAAATTGGTGAAGGCAGCGCATCAAAGGTGCGCACCTCGGTGTGCTCCGAGGTGCGAACCCGAGAGCGCTCCGAGGTGCCCACGAAGTCGAAAGTCGGGTTAATTGCATTGTTTTCCCCGGGTGCGCTCCGAGGTGCGCAACATCGGCGCGCACCAAGGAGGGCTCCGAAGTGTGCTCCAAGGTGCGCACGATGGCGTGCACCTCTGGTGCGCACGATTCGGAGCTCGGTTTGACCGGGGTGCGCACACCTTGGCTGGGTTGCGCACCTTTTGTGCGCTCCAAGGTGCGCACGAAGTCGGAGCTCGGTTTGCCCCGGGTGCGCACCTTCGCCAGGGTGCGCACCTTGATGCGCACGCCTTGGCTGGGCTGCGCACCTTGGTGGGCGCCATGGTGCGCACCTTTCGTGCGCTCCAAGGTGCGCACGAAGTCGGAGCTCGGTTTGCCCCGGGTGCGCACCTTGGTGGGCGCCATGGTGCACTCCGAGGTGCCCAAGATTGGTGCGCACCAAGGAGCGCTCCGAAGTGCGCTCCAAGGTGCGCGCGAAGTCGAAAGTTGGGTTAATTGTCCGGTTTGCCTCGGGTGCGCACCTTGCGTGCACCTTCGCCAGGGTGGGCGCCTTGGTGCGCACACCTTGGCTGGGCTGCGCACACCTTGGCACCCGCGTTTCCTTCATTTTAAATTTTTTTTTTTTACAATCTCTCAAGTGGGAAATTCTATAATCTCAACTTTTTTTGCCTTTTCAGGAAACTTTTGAATGGAGCGCATCATTGGTGCGCTCCGAAGTGTGCTCCAAAGCTCTCTCCAGCTGCGTGCACCTGCCCCGGCCGCGCACCCGGCCCCGCCCAGCTTCGCTCACCTGTCCCGGGCGTCTGGTGCGGAACCTTAGAGTAAGAAACATCACCGTGCACCTTGGCCAACGTGCGCGACTCGACCGAGCGCGCACTGGCCGAGGTGCACACCGATTTCACCTGGGTGCGCGCGCAGCACCTCGGGCGCACCGGGGTGCGCGCACAACGCCCGGGTTGCACCGTGGCCTGTGTGCTCGGGGTGCCTCGGGTGCGCGCTCGGTGTCGCCCCCGCGCGCGCGGTAGTGCGGGCAGCGCACCCCGGCCCGGCCCGGCCCCGACGAGAACGCAAACGGGCAAAAGGTTTATTCAAATAGCATTGCGACGCCCGGCGAAAAACTAAAAAAGGGTGCAACACCGGGACTTCCCGGGAGGTCACCCATCCCAGTACTACTCCGGCCCAAGCGCGCTTAACTGCGGAGTTCTGATGGGATCCGGTGCACTAATGCTGGTATGATCGCACCCGTTATGAGCTTGTCGCAGTGTGTACTTAGCAAACCGCGACCCACGTGCGAATCCACCCCGGCCACCCACCCCCGTCGAGGTGCACACCCTCCCTCGCGAAGTGCGCCCCGTTCGCCAAGTGTGAGCCCTGCCCGGGTGCGCGCACCTTGCTAGGGCGTCGGGTGTGCACCCGGCCCGGCCTACGTGCGTGCACCTGGAGGGGGCGTCGTGTGCGTGCAGTGTCCCGTCTGCAACGCGGTGCCCACACACCACCTCGGGCGCAACGACCTGCGCTCACATGTGGGCCGAGTGCACCTTGGTGCATGTTCGGGGCGCCTCGGGTGCACGCTCGATCTTGCCCCGGTGCACCAAGGCGCTCGGTTTGCCCCGGGTGCGCACTTGGTGCAAGGTGGGCACCCAAAATAGGGATCAAGCACCAAAACACAAGTTTCGGGATGCAAAATGGGACCCAAGGACCACAAATGCGTTCCAAGACCCATGATGGGTCCACGAGAACAAAAATGTGTTCCGAGACTTAATAAACAAATATTGGGTTTTAGGAGAAGAAACATGCTCTGATGCCCAAAACGAGAATCGACCCCGAAAAGGCCACAGGCCAAAAGTGGGATGCGAGACAAAAAAAAATGGGACCCGAGGACCAAAATTGGGTTCCCAGGTCGAAGACAGGGCAACCGGACAAGAAACGACCTCTAAGGCTCGAAATGAGTCCCGACGACTAAAACTTGACAAGAAGCACCCATCAGGCACCCAACTCGACACCCATGGGATGCCGACCCACCCGGGCTTCCACCTAGCACACCTTGGCACCCACCCACCCTCGCACCCAACCTCGCACCCAACTTAGCACCTTTGAACCCACATTGGCACTCACCCTGACCCTGGCACCTTGGAACCCACATTGGCACTCACCTTGACCCTGGCACCCACCTTTGCACTCACCTTGGGACCCACCCTGGCTCCCACCTCGGCACCCACCCAGACACCCACCTTGGTTCCTTGGCACCCACCTTGGATCCTTGGCACCCACCCCGACACCCACCTTGGCACGCAACTTGGCTACTTGCCACCCACCTTGGCTCCTTGACGCCCACCCCGACAACCACCCCGTGACCTACCCTGGCTAGGGTTGGTGCACACCCACCCTGGTGCCCACCTTGGCACCCACCCTATGACCCACCTTGGCACGCACCTTAGTACCCACCCCGTTACCCACCCTAGGACCCACCCCGTGACCCACCTTGGCCAGGGTGGGTGCACCCACCCTGGTGCCCACCTTGGCACCCACCCATCCTAGCACCCAGCCTGTGACCGGGCTTGGAACCCAACCTTGCACCCGCACCCGTCTTGGCCAGTGTGGGTGCGCACCCATCCTGGCACCCACGTTGTGACACACCCTTTAACCCACGCACCCTAGCACCCACGTTGGCACCCACCTTGGAACCCAACCTAGCAACTTGGCACCCACCCCGTGACCCACCTTGGCATCCACCATAGCAGTCGCCGACTTGGCACCCACCTCGGCACCCACCTTGACACTTGTGGACCCACCTTGCCACTCACCCTAGCATCGACCCATCCTAGCACCCACCCTGGCACCTTTGCACCCTAGCACTCACCCATCCTAGCACCTAACCTGTGACCCACCTTGACACTCACCCTCGCACCCACCTTGGAACCCAACCTAGCACCCACCCACCCTGACACCAACCCTAGCACCTACCCACCCTTGCACCCACCCTGTGACCCATCTTGGCACCCACCCATCCTACCACTCAACCTATCACCCACCTTCTCACCCACCTTGGCATCCACCTTAGCACCCACCCACACTGGCACCTTGGCACCCACCTCGGGCAAGGTGGGTGCACACCCACCCTGGCACCCAATTTAGAACCCACCGAGCATGTTACCCACCTTGGCACCCACATTGCAGCCCACCCTAGTACCCACCCTATGACCCACATTGGCATCCACACCCTAGCACCCAGGCACCTCGACACCCGCCTTGACACCCACCCTAGCACTGAACCTGTGACCCACCTTGGAACTCACCCTAGAACCCACCCACCCTGTGAACCACCTTGGCATCCACCTTAGCACCCACCCACCTTGGCACCCACTCTAGCACTCACCCATCCTAACACCCAACTTGTTACCCACCTTGGCACCCGCCCTCGCGTCCACCTTGAAACCCACCCTAGCACCCACCCACGCAGGAGCCCACCTTGGCACCCAACCTAACACCCACGCATCCTGGCACCCAACTTGTGACCCACCTTGGAACCCACCCTAGTACCCACCTTTGAACCCACTATATCACCAACCCACCTTGGCACCCACCCTATGACCCTCTTTGGAATCCACCCTAGCACGCACCCACCCTGGCACCCACCATGGAGCGCACCCTAGCACCCACCCACCTCGGCACGCACCTCAACACCCACCTTGGTGTGCGCACTGCGCCAACCTCTCAAAGACCCTATGTGGTGCGCTCCAAAGTGTACACCTTTGGTGCGCTCCAAGGTGCGCACCTTTGGTGCACACCGAGGTGCACACCAAAGTGTGCACCGAGGTGAGCACCAAAGTGCACTCCAGGGTGCACACCAAGGCGTGCACCTTTGGTGCGGTCAATGCAAACGAATTCGGAAGTTGGGGTCGATGTCCTAATCGCTGCTGCAGACTACACGTATGAGAATCGGACAAATAGCTTTATATAGGGGAGGTGTTGCGTTTGATGGGTCGACTCCCCTGGTTGTGTGCACTGCACCAACTTCAAAGACCCTGTCTTGTTTAAGAAGTCAAAAGTTGGGGTGGATGTCCTAATCATTGCTGCAGTCTACGCATGTATGAGAATCAGACAAATAGCTTATATAGGGGAGGTGTTGCATTCGGTGGGTTGACTCCCCTGGTTGTGCGCACTGCGCCAACCTCAAAGACCCCGCATAGCAGAAGAAGTCGGAAGTCGGATTTTGGTGAGCACCAAGGCGTGCACCTTTGGTGCGGTCAACGCAGACGAATTCAGAAGTTGGGGTGGATGTCCTAATCGTTGTTGCAGGCTACACATGTATGAGAATCAGACAAATAGCTTATATAGGGGAGGTGTTGGGTTTGATGGGTCAACTCCCTTGGTTGTGCGCATTACGCCAACCTCAAAGACCTTGTTTTCGTTAAGAAGTCAAAAGTTGGGGTCAATGTCCTAATGGCTCCTGCAGGCTACACATGTATGAGAATCGGACAAATAGCTTATATAGGGGAGGTGTTGGGTTTGATGGGTCGACTCCCCTGGTTGTGCGCATTACGTCAACCTCAAAGACCTTGTTTTCGTTAAGAAGTCAAAAGTTGGGGTCGATGTCCTAATTGCTCCTGTAGACTACACATGTATGAGAATCAGACAAATAGCTTATATAGGGGAGGTGTTGGGTTTGATGGGTTGACTCCCCTAGTTGTTCGCATTACACCAACCTCAAAGACCTTGTTTTCGTTTAGAAGCCGAAAGTTGGGGTCGATGTCCTAATTGCTCCTGCAGGCTACGCATGTATGAGAATCAGACAAATAGCTTATATAGGGGAGGTGTTGGGTTTGATGGGTCGACTCCCCTGGTTGTGCGCATTGCGCCAACCTCAAAGACCCTGCATTGCGGATGAAGTCGAAAGTCAGAGTTTGGTGTGCTACAAGGTGTGGTCGAAGGTGCTCACCTAGGTGTGCACCTTTGGAGCACAGGAAAAGTGCCCTCCAAAAGTGCGCACCTTTGGAGTGCACAAAAGTGCCCTCCAAAAGTGCGCACCTTTGGAGCGCAGAAAAGTGCCCTCCAAAAAGTGCCCTCCAAAAGTGCGCACCTTTGGAGCGCAGAAAAGTGCCCTCCAAAAAGTGCCCTCCAAAAGTGCGCACCTTTGGAGCGCAGAAAAGTGCCCTCCAAAAAGTGCCCTCCAAAAGTGCGCACCTTTGGAGCGCAGAAAAGTGCCCTCCAAAAAGTGCCCTCCAAAAGTGCGCACCTTTGGAGCGCAGAAAAGTGCCCTCCAAAAAGTGCCCTCCAAAAGTGCGCACCTTTGGAGCGCAGAAAAGTGCCCTCCAAAAAGTGCCCTCCAAAAGTGCGCACCTTTGGAGCGCAGAAAAGTGCCCTCCAAAAAGTGCCCTCCAAAAGTGCGCACCTTTGGAGCGCAGAAAAGTGCCCTCCAAAAAGTGCCCTCCAAAAGTGCGCACCTTTGGAGCGCAGAAAAGTGCCCTCCAAAAAGTGCCCTCCAAAAGTGCGCACCTTTGGAGCGCAGAAAAGTGCCCTCCAAAAAGTGCCCTCCAAAAGTGCGCACCTTTGGAGCGCAGAAAAGTGCCCTCCAAAAGTGCGCACTTTTGGTGCGCACCAAGGCGCTGGTTCGGTCGTTGCAGGCGAGTTCGGAAGTTGGGGTCGATGTCCTGAGCGGAGGTGCAAACTACACAGGTGTCGGAATCGGACAAATAGCTTATATAGGGGAGGTGTATGCTTCGATGGGTCGACTCCCCAGGTTGAGCGCACCGCGCCAACCTCAAAGACCCTACGGTATGGATGAAGTCGGAAGTTGGGTCCGATGACCGATTCGATTAGTAGGTATGCTCATGAGGTCGGAATTTGGGTCCGATGACCTGCCATGTGCAGGAAGGCGAATGTTGACACTGTGCGTTGCAAGGTGCACACCAAGGCGCTGGTGCGGTCTTTTTAGTCGAGTTCGGAAGTTGGGGTCGATGTCCTGATCGGAGGTGCAAGCTACACAGGTGTGGGAATCGGACAAATAGCTTATATAGGGGAGGTGTATGCTTCGTTGGGTCGACTCCCCGGGTTGAGCGCACCGCGCCAACCTCAAAGACCCTACGGTATGGATGAAGTCGGAAGTTGGGTCCGATGACCGATTCGATATGTAGGCATACTCGCGAGGTCGGAATTTGGGTCCGATGACCTGCCACGTGCAGGAAGGCGAATGTTGGCACTGTGCGTTGCAAGGTGCGCACCAAGGCGCTGGTTCGGTCGTTGGAGGCGAGTTCGGAAGTTGGGGTCGATGTCTTGATCGGAGGTGCAAACTACACAGGTGTGGGAATCGGACAAATAGCTTATATAGGGGAGGTGTATGCTTCGTTGGGTCGACTCCCCGGGTTGAGCGCACCGCGCCAACCTCAAAGACCCTACGGTATGGATGAAGTCGGAAGTTGGGTCCGATGACCGATTCGATATGTAGGCATACTCGCGAGGTCGGAATTTGGGTCCGATGACCTGCCATGTGCAGGAAGGCGAATGTTGGGACTGTGCGTCGCAAGGTGCGCACCAAGGCGCTGGTGCCGTCGTTGCAGTCGAGTTCGGAAGTTGGGGTCGATGTCCTGGTCAGAGGTGCAAACTACACAGGTGTGGGAATCGGACAAATAGCTTATATAGGGGAGGTGTATGCTTCGATGGGTCGACTCCCTGGGTTGAGCGCACCGCGCCAACCTCAAAGACCCTACAGTATGGATGAAGTCGGAAGTTGGGTCCGATGACCGATTCGATACGTAGGCATATTGGCGAGGTCTGAATTTGTGTCCGATGACCTGCCATGCGCAGGAAGGCGGAATTTGGGTCCGATGACCGAGTTGATGGCGTGCCATGCGCAGAAAGGCGGAATTTGGGTCCGATGACCGAGTTGATGTTGATGGCCCGCCATGCACAGGAAGGCGGAATTTGGGTCCGATGACCGATTTGAAGGCGTGCCATACGCAAAAAGGCGGAGTTTGGGTCCGATGACCGAGTTGATATTGATGGCCCGCCATGCGCAGGAAGGCGGAATTTGGGTCCGATGACCTGACATACGCATGGAGTCCGACTCGGGGGCCGATGTTCGATTCGATGACTTGCATTGTGGGTAAAGTCGGAAGTTGTGGTCTTTGACCCGATTCGATGACCAGACTTCGGCTGCTTGAGAATCGGACAAATAACTTATATAGGGGAGGTAGTGTTCTCGAGCATCCTCCCCCCGTGCCCGTTTATGTCGATTGATGCTGGTGCTCGACTGGTTGGAGCGCTCGGATGCAAAAATCTTGCACCAGGATTTATCGATTGTGATGGACACGGCAAGTCTCCTGATTGCTATGCAGGAGCTCATCGTGAATCTCTATGCGGCCTTGGTATGGACTCGACCTGCGGAATGGTTCGGCAATGGTAGTCGCTCCAACACGTCCTTGCAATGGCCACAGAGGTGATTCGACTAGAGCTCCAGTCTAGCTTTTGGGTTGCTTGGCGGACTGGTATAGCCGCGATCGAGTTCCGGCCATGAACGTTTTAGATAGCTCTTGGGCTTTCTGGGACGGAAGTCGGAAGTTTGGGCTGTTGTCCGATTTGATGACCATTCTTCGGATGTGTGAGAATCGGACAAATAACTTATATAGGGGACTGTGTTGTCTCACGCAGCCCCCTCCGTGCCCCTCTATCTCGACCGATGTTGGTGCTTGAAAGGGTTGGGATCGCTCGGATTTATAAACGTGCACCACCATTTGTCGAGTGTGAGGGACGCGGCAGGTCTCCTAAATGCTATGCGGGCGCTCTCTGAGAATCTCTATCCGGCCTCGACACAGACTAGTCTTGCTGAATGGTTTGGCACTGGTAGTCGATCCAACACGTCGTTGTTGTGGCCGCCTAGGCGATTCGATTCGAGCCCCCGTCTAGCTTTTGGGTTGCTTGGCGGATTTTGCCCTATCCGCAAGTGAGCTCGGTCCCTAAACGTTCGAGAAACCCGATTGCTATGCGCCGACTCTCTTTCTTGCGAGCCTCCATCTAGCTTTTGGGTCTCTACGGAACGGAAGTCGGAATCTGGGACCGTTGTTTGATTCGACGAGGCAGACTACGGTTGTGCGAGAATCGGACAAATAACTTATATAGGGGAGGTGTTGACTGGAGCATTCTCCCCCGTGCCCCTCTAACTCGACCAATGCTGGCGCTCGAACGGTGGTAGCGCTCGGATTTTCATTGAGCGCCAGCATTGGTCGATTTAGAGGGGCATGCGAGATTCCCGAATGCTATGCGAGGGCTCTAACGGAAATGTCTATTGGTTTCGGTATGGATGCAATTGCGAGTGGTTCGGCAAAGGTAGTCGTTCCGATGCGTCCATGTCGTGGCCAAATCGATAATTCGATTTGAGCCCTCGTATAGCATTTGGGTCTCTCGATGTGATTCCGCATTCCAGTCCCTTTGGGCACTGCTTGAGCCGCATCCCAGGGGGTTCCCTTCCCAATAATCTGCCTCGCAACCCGATTGCTATGCGGTGAGGCTCCTCGGCCGCCTCGGAACTATCTGTGTATCAGACGCATCGCGGGATAAGGGGTTGGCAACGGTAGTCGCCCCAAGCGCGTCCGATGCTTGGACCATTCCGAGGCGGCCCTGAAGCCTCTTCCGTCTAGCCGTTGGGTCCTTCTCGCCGCATCCCTCGCCTCGCACCCCGATTGCTATGCGGTGAGGCTCCTCGGCCGCCTCGGAACTATCTGTGTATCGGACGCGTCGCGGGATAAGGGGTTGTCACTGGTAGTCGCCCCAAGCGCGTCCGATGCTTGGACCATTCCGAGGCGGCCCTGAAGCCTCTTCCGTCTAGCCGTTGGGTCCTTCTCGCCGCATCCCTCGCCTCGCACCCCGATTGCTATGCGGTGAGGCTCCTCGGCCGCCTCGGAACTATCTGTGTATCGGACGCGTCGCGGGATAAGGGGTTGTCATTGGTAGTCGCCCCAAGCGCGTCCGATGCTTGGACCATTCCGAGGCGGCCCTGAAGCCTCTTCCGTCTAGCCGTTGGGTCCTTCTCGCCGCATCCCTCGCCTCGCACCCCGATTGCTATGCGTTGAGGCTCCTCGGCCGCCTCGGAACTATCTGTGTATCGGACGCGTCGCGGGATAAGGGGTTGTCACTGGTAGTCGCCCCAAGCGCGTCCGATGCTTGGACCATTCCGAGGCGGCCCTGAAGCCTCTTCCGTCTAGCCGTTGGGTCCTTCTCGCCGCATCCCTCGCCTCGCACCCCGATTGCTATGCGGTGAGGCTCCTCGGCCGCCTCGGAACTATCTGTGTATCGGACGCGTCGCGGGATAAGGGGTTGTCACTGGTAGTCACCCCAAGCGCGTCCGATGCTTGGACCATTCCGAGGCGGACCCGAAGCCTCTTCCGTCTAGCCGTTGGGTCCTTCTCGCCGCATCCCTCGCCTCGCACCCCGATTGCTATGCGGTGAGGCTCCTCGGCCGCCTTGGAACTATCTGTGTATCGGACGCGTCGCGGGATAAGGGGTTGTCACTGGTAGTCGCCCCAAGCGCGTCTGATGCTTGGACCATTCCGAGGCGGACCCGAAGCCTCTTCCGTCTAGCCGTTGGGTCCTTCTCGCCGCATCCCTCGCCTCGCACCCCGATTGCTATGCGGTGAGGCTCCTCGGCCGCCTTGGAACTATCTGTGTATCGGACGCGTCGCGGGATAAGGGGTTGTCACTGGTAGTCGCCCCAAGCGCGTCCGATGCTTGGACCATTCCGAGGCGGACCCGAAGCCTCTTCCGTCTAGCCGTTGGGTCCTTCTCGCCGCATCCCTCGCCTCGCACCCCGATTGCTATGCGGTGAGGCTCCTCGGCCGCCTTGGAACTATCTGTGTATCGGACGCGTCGCGGGATAAGGGGTTGTCACTGGTAGTCGCCCCAAGCGCGTCCGATGCTTGGACCATTCCGAGGCGGCCCCGAAGCCTCTTCCGTCTAGCCGTTGGGTCCTTCTCGCCGCATCCCTCGCCTCGCACCCCGATTGCTATGCGGTGAGGCTCCTCGGCCGCCTTGGAACTATCTGTGTATCGGACGCGTCGCGGGATAAGGGGTTGTCACTGGTAGTCGCCCCAAGCGCGTCCGATGCTTGGACCATTCCGAGGCGGCCCCGAAGCCTCTTCCGTGTAGCCGTTGGGTCCTTCTCGCCGCATCCCTCGCCTCGCACCCCGATTGCTATGCGGTGAGGCTCCTCGGCCGCCTTGGAACTATCTGTGTATCGGACGCGTCGCGGGATAAGGGGTTGTCACTGGTAGTCGCCCCAAGCGCGTCCGATGCTTGGACCATTCTGAGGCGGACCTGAAGCCTCTTCCCTCTAGCCGTTGGGGCTTTCTCGCCGCATCCCTCGCCTCGCACCCTGATTGCTATGCTGTGAGGCTCCTCGGCCGCCTTGGAACTATCTGTGTATCGGACGCATCGCGGGATAAGGGGTTGGCAGTGGTAGTCGCCCCAAGCGCATCCGATGCTTGGACCATTCCGAGGCGGCCCTGCAGCCTCTTCCGTCTAGCCGTTGGGGCCATCTCGCCGCATCCCCCACCTCGCACCACGATTGCTATGCGGTGAGGCTCCTTGGCCGCCTCGGAACTATCTGTGTATCGGACGCATCGCGGGATAAGGGGTTGTCACTGGTAGTCGCCCCAAGCGCGTCCGATGCTTGGACTATTCCGAGGCGGCCCTGCAGCCTCTTCCGTCTAGCCGTTGGGGCCATCTCGCTGCATCCCCCACCTCCTCGGCCGCCTCGGAACTATCTGTGTATCGGACGCATCGCGGGATAAGGGGTTGGCAGTGGTAGTCGCCCCAAGCGCGTCCGATGCTTGGACTATTCCGAGGCAGCCCTGCAGCCTCTTCCGTCTAGCCTTTGGGGCCATCTCGCCGCATCCCTCGCCTCGCACCCCGATTGCTATGCGGTGAGGCTCCTCGGCCGCCTGGGAACTATCTTCGTATCGGACGCATCGCGGGATAAGGGGTTGTCACTGGTAGTCGCCCCAAGCGCGTCCGATGCTTGGACTATTCCGAGGCGGCCCTGTGGCCTCTTCCGTCTAGCCGTTGGGGCCATCTCGCCGCATCCCCCACCTCGCACCCCGATTGCTATGCGGTGAGGCTCTTCGGCCGCCTTGGAACTATCTTCGTATCGGACGCATCGCGGGATAAGGGGTTGTCACTGGTAGTGGCCCCAAGCGCGTCCGATGCTTGGACTATTCCGAGGCGGCCCTGCAGCCTCTTCCGTCTAGCCGTTGGGGCCATCTCGCCGCATCCCCCACCTCGCACCCCGATTGCTATGCGGTGAGGCTCCTCGGCCGCCTTGGAACTATCTTCGTATCGGACGCATCGCGGGATAAGGGGTTGTCACTGGTAGTCGCCCCAAGCGCGTCCGATGCTTGGACTATTCCGACGCGGCCCTGTGGCCTCTTCCGTCTAGCCGTTGGGGCCATCTCGCCGCATCCCCCACCTCGCACCCCGATTGCTATGCGGTGAGGCTCCTCGGCCGCCTTGGAACCATCTTCGTATCGGACGCATCGCGGGATAGGGGGCTGTCACTGGTAGTCGCCCCAAGCGTGTCCGATGCTTGGACCATTCCTAGGCGGCCCTGAAGCCTCTTCCGTCTAGCCGTTGGGGCCTTCCCGCCCCATCCCTCGCCTCGCACCCCCGATTGCTATGCGGTGAGGCTCCTCGGCCGCCTTGGAACCATCTGTGTATCGGACGCATCGCGGGATAAGGGGTTGGCACTGGCAGTCGCCCCAAGCGCGTCCGATGCTTGGACCATTCCGAGGTGGCCCTGAAGCCTCTTCCGTCTAGCCGTTGGGGCCTTCCCGCCCCATCCCTCGCCTCGCACCCCGATTGATATGCGGTGAGGCTCCTCGGCCGCCTTGGAACTATCTGTGTATCGGACGCATCGCGGGATAAGGGGTTGGCACTGGTAGTCGTCCCAATCGCATCCGATGCTTGGACCATTCCGAGGCGGCCCTGCAGCCTCTTCCGTTTAGCCGTCGGGGCCTTCCCGCCGCATCCCTCGCCTCGCATCCCGATTCCTATGCGGTGAGTCTTCTCGGCCGCCGCGGAACTATACCTGTTATTGCTACTGCATCCTTCGGCTGGTAACCTCCTCTGCCGCCTTGGAACGTTCTCTTTGTCGGACGCGTCGCGGGATAAGGGGTTGGCACTGGTA
>NW_026728929.1:112500-137500 GCF_030272615.1 Cryptomeria japonica
AGGTGCGGCGTGCACGAAGTCCGAGCCCGGTTTGCCCCGGGTGCGCACCTCGCGTGCACCTTCGCCGGGGTGAGCACCTTGGTGTGCAGACCTTGGTTGGGTTGCGCGCCCTGGTGCGCACCAAGGAGCGCTCTGAAGTGTGCTCCAAGGTGCGGCGTGCACGAAGTCGGAGCCCGGTTTGCCCCGGGTGTGCACCTCGGGTGCGCACCTCGCGTGCACCTTCGCTGCGGTGGGCACCTTGGCTGGGTTGCGCGCCTTGGTGGGCACCATGCAGTGCACGAAGTCGGAGCCCGGATTGCCCCGGGCGCGCACCTCCGCCAGGGTGGGCACCTTGGTGCGCACAACTTGCCTGGGCTGCGCACCAGGAAGGGCTCAAGATGGCACCCGCGTTCCGTTTTTTTCACTATCTTTCAGAACGGAAATTTTAAAATTTCGTTTTTTTTTGCCTTTTCTGGAAATTAGTGAAGGCAGCGCATCAAAGGTGCGCAACGCTGGTGCGAACCTGGGAGCGCTCCGATGTGTGCTCCAAGGTGCGGCGTGCACGAAGTCGGACCCCGGTTTGCCCCGGGTGCGCACCTCGCGTGCACCTTGGTGCGCACACCTTGGCTGGGTTGCGCGCCCTGGTGGGCACCATGGTGCGCACCAAGGAGCGCTCCGAAGTGTGCTCCAAGGTGCGGCGTGCACGAAGTCGGAGCCCGGTTTGCCCCGGGTGCGCACCTCGCGTGCACCTTCGCCGCGGTGGGCACCATGGCGTGCACGAAGTCGGAGCCCGGTTTGCCCCGGGTGCGCACCTCGCGTGCACCTTCGCCGGGGTGGGCACCTTGGTGTGCAGACCTTGGCTGGGTTGCGCGCCCTGGTGGGCACCATGGTGCGCACCAAGGAGCGCTCCGAAGTGTGCTCCAAGGTGCGGCCTGCACGAAGTCGGAGCCCGGTTTGCCCCGGGTGTGCACCTCGGGTGGGCACCTTGGTGCGCATGCCTTGCCTGGGCTGCGCACCAGGGCGGGCTCAAGATGGCACCCGCGTTCCTTTTTTTTCACTATCTTTCAAAACGGAAATTTTAAAATCTCATTTTTTTTTGCCTTTTTCTGGAAATTAGTGAAGGCAGCGCATCAAAGGTGCGCACCTCGCTGCCCACCACGGTGCGCAACGCCGGTGGGCACCCGGGAGTGCTTCGAAGTGTGCTCCAAGGTGCTGCGTGCACGTTGTCGGAGCCCGGTTTGCCCCGGGTGCGCACCTCGCGTGCACCTTCGTCGGGGTGGGCACCTTGGCTGGGTTTGCCCCGGCTGCGCTCCGAAGCGGGGTTATTGGAGCGCCGCCTCTTTTTTTGTCGGAGCGTTTGGTGGGGTTTCTCGCATTGGCTCTTCCGAGGCCCGGTTGCCACCCTGGCGCGCACGAAGTCGGAAGTAGGGTTAATTGCCCGGGTGCGCACCTTTGCCAGGGTGGGCACCTTACCTGGGCTGCGCACCAGGGCGGGCTCAAGATGGCACGCGCGTTCCGTTTTTTTCACTATCTTTCAAAACGGAAATTTTAAAATCTCCTTTTTTTTTTGCCTTTTCTGGAAATTAGTGAAGGCAGCGCATCAAAGGTGCGCACCTCGCTGCCCACCTTGGTGTGCTCTGAGGTGCGCACCCGGGAGCGCTACGAAGTGTGCTCCAAGGTGCGGCGTGCACGTTGTCGGAGCCCGGTTTGCCCCGGGTGCGCACCTCGCCTGCACCTTGGCCGGGGTGGGCACCTTGGCTGGGTTTGCCCAGGGTGCGCTCCGAAGCGGGGTTACTGGAGCGCCCCCTCTTTTTTTGTCAGAGCGTTTGGTGGGGTTTCTCGCATTGGCTCTTCCCAGGCCCGGTTGTTGGGTGCGCTCCCACCCTGGCGCGCGCGAAGTTGGAAGTTGGGTTAATTGCCCGGGCGCGCACCTTCGCCAGGGTGGGCACCTTGGTGCGCACACCTTGGCTGGGCTGCGCACCAGGGCGGGCTCAAGATGGCACCAGCATTCCCTTTTTCTCACTATCTTTCAAAACGGAAATTTTAAAATCTCGTTTTTTTTTTGCCTTTTATGGAAATTAGTGAAGGCATCGCATCAAAGGTGCGCACCTCGCTGCCCACCTTGGTGTGCTCCGAGGTGCCCACCACGGTGCGCAACGCCGGTGCGAACCCGGGAGCGCCCCGATGTGTGCTCCAAGGTGCGGCGTGCACGAAGTCGGACCCCGGTTTGCCCCGGGTGCGCACCTCGCGTGCACCTTGGTGCGCACACCTTGGCTGGGTTGCGCGGCCTGGTGGGCACCATGGTGCGCACCAAGGAGCGCTCCGAAGTGTGCTCCAAGGTGCGGCGTGCACGAAGTCGGAGCCCGGTTTGCCCCGGGTACGCACCTCGCGTGCACCTTCGCCGGGGTGGGCACCTCGGCTGGGTTGCGCGCCCTGGTGCGCACCAAGGAGCGCTCCGAAGTGTGCTCCAAGGTGCGGCGTGCACGAAGTCGGAGCCCGGTTTGCCCCGGGTGCGCACCTTCGCCGCGGTGCGCACCATGGCGTGCACGAAGTCGGAGCCCGGTTTGCCCCGGGTGCGCACCTCGCGTGCACCTTCGGCGGGGTTGCGCGCCCTGGTGGGCACCATGGTGCGCACCAAGGAGCGCTCCGAAGTGTGCTCCAAGGTGCGGCGTGCACGAAGTCGGAGCCCGGTTTGCCCCGGGTGCGCACCTCGCGTGCACCTTCGGCGGGGTTGCGCGCCCTGGTGGGCACCATGGTGCGCACCAAGGAGCGCTCCGAAGTGTGCTCCAAGGTGCGGCGTGCACGAAGTCGGAGCCCGGTTTGCCCCGGGTGCGCACCTCGCGTGCACCTTCGCCGCGGTGGGCACCATGGCGTGCACGAAGTCGGAGCCCGGTTTGCCCCGGGTGCGCACCTCGCGTGCACCTTCGCCGGGGTGGGCACCTCGGCTGGGTTGCGCGCCCTGGTGCGCACCAAGGAGCGCTCCGAAGTGTGCTCCAAGGTGCGGCGTGCACGAAGTCGGAGCCCGGTTTGCCCCGGGTGCGCACCTCGCGTGCACCTTCGCCAGGGTGGGCACCTCGGTGCGCACACCTTCTCAATGTTTTCTTGCCTTTTCTGGAAATTGGTGAAGGCAGCGCATCAAAGGTGCGCACCTCGGTGTGCTCCGAGGTGCGAACCCGAGAGCGCTCCGAGGTGCCCACGAAGTCGAAAGTCGGGTTAATTGCATTGTTTTCCCCGGGTGCGCTCCGAGGTGCGCAACATCGGCGCGCACCAAGGAGGGCTCCGAAGTGTGCTCCAAGGTGCGCACGATGGCGTGCACCTCTGGTGCGCACGATTCGGAGCTCGGTTTGACCGGGGTGCGCACACCTTGGCTGGGTTGCGCACCTTTTGTGCGCTCCAAGGTGCGCACGAAGTCGGAGCTCGGTTTGCCCCGGGTGCGCACCTTCGCCAGGGTGCGCACCTTGATGCGCACGCCTTGGCTGGGCTGCGCACCTTGGTGGGCGCCATGGTGCGCACCTTTCGTGCGCTCCAAGGTGCGCACGAAGTCGGAGCTCGGTTTGCCCCGGGTGCGCACCTTGGTGGGCGCCATGGTGCACTCCGAGGTGCCCAAGATTGGTGCGCACCAAGGAGCGCTCCGAAGTGCGCTCCAAGGTGCGCGCGAAGTCGAAAGTTGGGTTAATTGTCCGGTTTGCCTCGGGTGCGCACCTTGCGTGCACCTTCGCCAGGGTGGGCGCCTTGGTGCGCACACCTTGGCTGGGCTGCGCACACCTTGGCACCCGCGTTTCCTTCATTTTAAATTTTTTTTTTTTACAATCTCTCAAGTGGGAAATTCTATAATCTCAACTTTTTTTGCCTTTTCAGGAAACTTTTGAATGGAGCGCATCATTGGTGCGCTCCGAAGTGTGCTCCAAAGCTCTCTCCAGCTGCGTGCACCTGCCCCGGCCGCGCACCCGGCCCCGCCCAGCTTCGCTCACCTGTCCCGGGCGTCTGGTGCGGAACCTTAGAGTAAGAAACATCACCGTGCACCTTGGCCAACGTGCGCGACTCGACCGAGCGCGCACTGGCCGAGGTGCACACCGATTTCACCTGGGTGCGCGCGCAGCACCTCGGGCGCACCGGGGTGCGCGCACAACGCCCGGGTTGCACCGTGGCCTGTGTGCTCGGGGCGCCTCGGGTGCGCGCTCGGTGTCGCCCCCCGCGCGCGCGGTAGTGCGGGCAGCGCACCCCGGCCCGGCCCGGCCCCGACGAGAACGCAAACGGGCAAAAGGTTTATTCAAATAGCATTGCGATGCCCGGCGAAAAACTAAAAAAGGGTGCAACACCGGGACTTCCCGGGAGGTCACCCATCCCAGTACTACTCCGGCCCAAGCGCGCTTAACTGCGGAGTTCTGATGGGATCCGGTGCACTAACGCTGGTATGATCGCACCCGTTATGAGCTTGTCGCAGTGTGTACTTAGCAAACCGCGACCCACGTGCGAATCCACCCCGGCCACCCACCCCCGTCGAGGTGCACACCCTCCCTCGCGAAGTGCGCCCCGTTCGCCAAGTGTGAGCCCTGCCCGGGTGCGCGCACCTTGCTAGGGCGTCGGGTGTGCACCCGGCCCGGCCTACGTGCGTGCACCTGTAGGGGGCGTCGTGTGCGTGCAGTGTCCCGTCTGCAACGCGGTGCCCACACACCACCTCGGGCGCAACGACCTGCGCTCACATGTGGGCCGAGTGCACCTTGGTGCATGTTTGGGGCGCCTCGGGTGCACGCTCGATCTTGCCCCGGTGCACCAAGGCGCTCGGTTTGCCCCGGGTGCGCACTTGGTGCAAGGTGGGCACCCAAAATAGGGATCAAGCACCAAAACACAAGTTTCGGGATGCAAAATGGGACCCAAGGACCACAAATGCGTTCCAAGACCCATGATGGGTCCACGAGAACAAAAATGTGTTCCGAGACTTAATAAACAAATATTGGGTTTTAGGAGAAGAAACATGCTCTGATGCCCAAAACGAGAATCGACCCCGAAAAGGCCACAGGCCAAAAGTGGGATGCGAGACAAAAAAAAATGGGACCCGAGGACCAAAATTGGGTTCCCAGGTCGAAGACAGGGCAACCGGACAAGAAACGACCTCTAAGGCTCGAAATGAGTCCCGACGACTAAAACTTGACAAGAAGCACCCATCAGGCACCCAACTCGACACCCATGGGATGCCGACCCACCCGGGCTTCCACCTAGCACACCTTGGCACCCACCCACCCTCGCACCCAACCTCGCACCCAACTTAGCACCTTTGAACCCACATTGGCACTCACCCTGACCCTGGCACCTTGGAACCCACATTGGCACTCACCTTGACCCTGGCACCCACCTTTGCACTCACCTTGGGACCCACCCTGGCTCCCACCTCGGCACCCACCCAGACACCCACCTTGGTTCCTTGGCACCCACCTTGGATCCTTGGCACCCACCCCGACACCCACCTTGGCACGCAACTTGGCTACTTGCCACCCACCTTGGCTCCTTGACGCCCACCCCGACAACCACCCCGTGACCTACCCTGGCTAGGGTTGGTGCACACCCACCCTGGTGCCCACCTTGGCACCCACCCTATGACCCACCTTGGCACGCACCTTAGTACCCACCCCGTTACCCACCCTAGGACCCACCCCGTGACCCACCTTGGCCAGGGTGGGTGCCTTGGTGCGCACAACTTGCCTGGGCTGCACACCAGGGCGGGCTCAAGATGGCACCCGCGTTCCGTTTTTTTCACTATCTTTCAAAACGGAAATTTTAAAATCTCATTTTTTTCTTTTTTTTGCCTTTTCTGGAAATTAGTGAAGGCAGCGCATCAAAGGTGCGCAATGCTGGTGCGAACCCGGGAGCGCTCCGATGTGTGCTCCAAGGTGCGGCGTGCACGAAGTCCGAGCCCGGTTTGCCCCGGGTGCGCACCTCGCGTGCACCTTCGCCGGGGTGAGCACCTTGGCTGGGTTGCGCGCCCTGGTGCGTACCAAGGAGCGCTCTGAAGTGTGCTCCAAGGTGCGGCGTGCACGAAGTCGGAGCCCGGTTTGCCCCGGGTGTGCACCTCGGGTGCGCACCTCGCGTGCACCTTCGCTGCGGTGGGCACCTTGGCTGGGTTGCGCGCCTTGGTGGGCACCATGCAGTGCACGAAGTCGGAGCCCGGTTTGCCCCGGGCGCGCACCTCCGCCAGGGTGGGCACCTTGGTGCGCACAACTTGCCTGGGCTGCGCATCAGGAAGGGCTCAAGATGGCACCCGCGTTCCGTTTTTTTCACTATCTTTCAGAACGGAAATTTTAAAATATCGTTTTTTTTTGCCTTTTCTGGAAATTAGTGAAGGCAGCGCATCAAAGGTGCGCAACGCTGGTGCGAACCTGGGAGCGCTCCGATGTGTGCTCCAAGGTGCGGCGTGCACGAAGTCGGAGCCCGGTTTGCCTCGGGTGCGCCCTGGTGGGCACCATGGTGCGCACCAAGGAGCGCTCCGAAGTGTGCTCCAAGGTGCGGCCTGCACGAAGTCGGAGCCCGGTTTGCCCCGGGTGTGCACCTCGGGTGGGCACCTTGGTGCGCATGCCTTGCCTGGGCTGCGCACCAGGGCGGGCTCAAGATGGCACCCGCGTTCCTTTTTTTTCACTATCTTTCAAAACGGAAATTTTAAAATCTCATTTTTTTTTGCCTTTTTCTGGAAATTAGTGAAGGCAGCGCATCAAAGGTGCGCACCTCGCTGCCCACCACGGTGCGCAACGCCGGTGGGCACCCGGGAGTGCTTCGAAGTGTGCTCCAAGGTGCTGCGTGCACGTTGTCGGAGCCCGGTTTGCCCCGGGTGCGCACCTCGCGTGCACCTTCGTCGGGGTGGGCACCTTGGCTTGGTTTGCCCCGGCTGCGCTCCGAAGCGGGGTTATTGGAGCGCCGCCTCTTTTTTTGTCGGAGCGTTTGGTGGGGTTTCTCGCATTGGCTCTTCCGAGGCCCGGTTGCCACCCTGGCGCGCACGAAGTCGGAAGTAGGGTTAATTGCCCGGGTGCGCACCTTTGCCAGGGTGGCACCTTACCTGGGCTGCGCACCAGGGCGGGCTCAAGATGGCACGCGCGTTCCGTTTTTTTCACTATCTTTCAAAACGGAAATTTTAAAATCTCCTTTTTTTTTTGCCTTTTCTGGAAATTAGTGAAGGCAGCGCATCAAAGGTGCGCACCTCGCTGCCCACCTTGGTGTGCTCTGAGGTGCGCACCCGGGAGCGCTACGAAGTGTGCTCCAAGGTGCGGCGTGCACGTTGTCGGAGCCCGGTTTGCCCCGGGTGCGCACCTCGCCTGCACCTTGGCCGGGGTGGGCACCTTGGCTGGGTTTGCCCAGGGTGCGCTCCGAAGCGGGGTTACTGGAGCGCCCCCTCTTTTTTTGTCAGAGAGTTTGGTGGGGTTTCTCGCATTGGCTCTTCCCAGGCCCGGTTGTTGGGTGCGCTCCCACCCTGGCGCGCGCGAAGTTGGAAGTTGGGTTAATTGCCCGGGCGCGCACCTTCGCCAGGGTGGGCACCTTGGTGCGCAAACCTTGGCTGGGCTGCGCACCAGGGCGGGCTCAAGATGGCACCAGCATTCCCTTTTTCTCACTATCTTTCAAAACGGAAATTTTAAAATCTCGTTTTTTTTTTGCCTTTTATGGAAATTAGTGAAGGCATCGCATCAAAGGTGCGCACCTCGCTGCCCACCTTGGTGTGCTCCGAGGTGCCCACCACGGTGCGCAACGCCGGTGCGAACCCGGGAGCGCCCCGATGTGTGCTCCAAGGTGCGGCGTGCACGAAGTCGGACCCCGGTTTGCCCCGGGTGCGCACCTCGCGTGCACCTTGGTGCGCACACCTTGGCTGGGTTGCGCGGCCTGGTGGGCACCATGGTGCGCACCAAGGAGCGCTCCGAAGTGTGCTCCAAGGTGCGGCGTGCACGAAGTCGGAGCCCGGTTTGCCCCGGGTGCGCACCTTCGCCGCGGTGGGCACCATGGCGTGCACGAAGTCGGAGCCCGGTTTGCCCCGGGTGCGCACCTCGCGTGCACCTTCGCCGGGGTGGGCACCTCGGCTGGGTTGCGCGCCCTGGTGCGCACCAAGGAGCGCTCTGAAGTGTGCTCCAAGGTGCGGCGTGCACGAAGTCGGAGCCCCGTTTGCCCCGGGTGTGCACCTCGGGTGCGCACCTCGCGTGCACCTTCGCTGCGGTGGGCACCTTGGCTGGGTTGCGCGCCTTGGTGGGCACCATGCAGTGCACGAAGTCGGAGCCCGGATTGCCCCGGGCGCGCACCTCCGCCAGGGTGGGCACCTTGGTGCGCACAACTTGCCTGGGCTGCGCACCAGGAAGGGCTCAAGATGGCACCCGCGTTCCGTTTTTTTCACTATCTTTCAGAACGGAAATTTTAAAATCTCGTTTTTTTTTGCCTTTTCTGGAAATTAGTGAAGGCAGCGCATCAAAGGTGCGCAACGCTGGTGCGAACCTGGGAGCGCTCCGATGTGTGCTCCAAGGTGCGGCGTGCACGAAGTCGGACCCCGGTTTGCCCCGGGTGCGCACCTCGCGTGCACCTTGGTGCGCACACCTTGGCTGGGTTGCGCGCCCTGGTGGGCACCATGGTGCGCACCAAGGAGCGCTCCGAAGTGTGCTCCAAGGTGCGGCGTGCACGAAGTCGGAGCCCGGTTTGCCCCGGGTGCGCACCTCGCGTGCACCTTCGCCGCGGTGGGCACCATGGCGTGCACGAAGTCGGAGCCCGGTTTGCCCCGGGTGCGCACCTCGCGTGCACCTTCGCCGGGGTGGGCACCTTGGTGTGCAGACCTTGGCTGGGTTGCGCGCCCTGGTGGGCACCATGGTGCGCACCAAGGAGCGCTCCGAAGTGTGCTCCAAGGTGCGGCCTGCACGAAGTCGGAGCCCGGTTTGCCCCGGGTGTGCACCTCGGGTGGGCACCTTGGTGCGCATGCCTTGCCTGGGCTGCGCACCAGGGCGGGCTCAAGATGGCACCCGCGTTCCTTTTTTTTCACTATCTTTCAAAACGGAAATTTTAAAATCTCATTTTTTTTTGCCTTTTTCTGGAAATTAGTGAAGGCAGCGCATCAAAGGTGCGCACCTCGCTGCCCACCACGGTGCGCAACGCCGGTGGGCACCCGGGAGTGCTTCGAAGTGTGCTCCAAGGTGCTGCGTGCACGTTGTCGGAGCCCGGTTTGCCCCGGGTGCGCACCTCGCGTGCACCTTCGTCGGGGTGGGCACCTTGGCTGGGTTTGCCCCGGCTGCGCTCCGAAGCGGGGTTATTGGAGCGCCGCCTCTTTTTTTGTCGGAGCGTTTGGTGGGGTTTCTCGCATTGGCTCTTCCGAGGCCCGGTTGCCACCCTGGCGCGCACGAAGTCGGAAGTAGGGTTAATTGCCCGGGTGCGCACCTTTGCCAGGGTGGGCACCTTACCTGGGCTGCGCACCAGGGCGGGCTCAAGATGGCACGCGCGTTCCGTTTTTTTCACTATCTTTCAAAACGGAAATTTTAAAATCTCCTTTTTTTTTTGCCTTTTCTGGAAATTAGTGAAGGCAGCGCATCAAAGGTGCGCACCTCGCTGCCCACCTTGGTGTGCTCTGAGGTGCGCACCCGGGAGCGCTACGAAGTGTGCTCCAAGGTGCGGCGTGCACGTTGTCGGAGCCCGGTTTGCCCCGGGTGCGCACCTCGCCTGCACCTTGGCCGGGGTGGGCACCTTGGCTGGGTTTGCCCAGGGTGCGCTCCGAAGCGGGGTTACTGGAGCGCCCCCTCTTTTTTTGTCAGAGCGTTTGGTGGGGTTTCTCGCATTGGCTCTTCCCAGGCCCGGTTGTTGGGTGCGCTCCCACCCTGGCGCGCGCGAAGTTGGAAGTTGGATTAATTGCCCGGGCGCGCACCTTCGCCAGGGTGGGCACCTTGGTGCGCACACCTTGGCTGGGCTGCGCACCAGGGCGGGCTCAAGATGGCACCAGCATTCCCTTTTTCTCACTATCTTTCAAAACGGAAATTTTAAAATCTCGTTTTTTTTTTGCCTTTTATGGAAATTAGTGAAGGCATCGCATCAAAGGTGCGCACCTCGCTGCCCACCTTGGTGTGCTCCGAGGTGCCCACCACGGTGCGCAACGCCGGTGCGAACCCGGGAGCGCCCCGATGTGTGCTCCAAGGTGCGGCGTGCACGAAGTCGGACCCCGGTTTGCCCCGGGTGCGCACCTCGCGTGCACCTTGGTGCGCACACCTTGGCTGGGTTGCGCGGCCTGGTGGGCACCATGGTGCGCACCAAGGAGCGCTCCGAAGTGTGCTCCAAGGTGCGGCGTGCACGAAGTCGGAGCCCGGTTTGCCCCGGGTACGCACCTCGCGTGCACCTTCGCCGGGGTGGGCACCTCGGCTGGGTTGCGCGCCCTGGTGCGCACCAAGGAGCGCTCCGAAGTGTGCTCCAAGGTGCGGCGTGCACGAAGTCGGAGCCCGGTTTGCCCCGGGTGCGCACCTTCGCCGCGGTGCGCACCATGGCGTGCACGAAGTCGGAGCCCGGTTTGCCCCGGGTGCGCACCTCGCGTGCACCTTCGGCGGGGTTGCGCGCCCTGGTGGGCACCATGGTGCGCACCAAGGAGCGCTCCGAAGTGTGCTCCAAGGTGCGGCGTGCACGAAGTCGGAGCCCGGTTTGCCCCGGGTGCGCACCTCGCGTGCACCTTCGGCGGGGTTGCGCGCCCTGGTGGGCACCATGGTGCGCACCAAGGAGCGCTCCGAAGTGTGCTCCAAGGTGCGGCGTGCACGAAGTCGGAGCCCGGTTTGCCCCGGGTGCGCACCTCGCGTGCACCTTCGCCGCGGTGGGCACCATGGCGTGCACGAAGTCGGAGCCCGGTTTGCCCCGGGTGCGCACCTCGCGTGCACCTTCGCCGGGGTGGGCACCTCGGCTGGGTTGCGCGCCCTGGTGCGCACCAAGGAGCGCTCCGAAGTGTGCTCCAAGGTGCGGCGTGCACGAAGTCGGAGCCCGGTTTGCCCCGGGTGCGCACCTCGCGTGCACCTTCGCCAGGGTGGGCACCTCGGTGCGCACACCTTCTCAATGTTTTCTTGCCTTTTCTGGAAATTGGTGAAGGCAGCGCATCAAAGGTGCGCACCTCGGTGTGCTCCGAGGTGCGAACCCGAGAGCGCTCCGAGGTGCCCACGAAGTCGAAAGTCGGGTTAATTGCATTGTTTTCCCCGGGTGCGCTCCGAGGTGCGCAACATCGGCGCGCACCAAGGAGGGCTCCGAAGTGTGCTCCAAGGTGCGCACGATGGCGTGCACCTCTGGTGCGCACGATTCGGAGCTCGGTTTGACCGGGGTGCGCACACCTTGGCTGGGTTGCGCACCTTTTGTGCGCTCCAAGGTGCGCACGAAGTCGGAGCTCGGTTTGCCCCGGGTGCGCACCTTCGCCAGGGTGCGCACCTTGATGCGCACGCCTTGGCTGGGCTGCGCACCTTGGTGGGCGCCATGGTGCGCACCTTTCGTGCGCTCCAAGGTGCGCACGAAGTCGGAGCTCGGTTTGCCCCGGGTGCGCACCTTGGTGGGCGCCATGGTGCACTCCGAGGTGCCCAAGATTGGTGCGCACCAAGGAGCGCTCCGAAGTGCGCTCCAAGGTGCGCGCGAAGTCGAAAGTTGGGTTAATTGTCCGGTTTGCCTCGGGTGCGCACCTTGCGTGCACCTTCGCCAGGGTGGGCGCCTTGGTGCGCACACCTTGGCTGGGCTGCGCACACCTTGGCACCCGCGTTTCCTTCATTTTAAATTTTTTTTTTTTACAATCTCTCAAGTGGGAAATTCTATAATCTCAACTTTTTTTGCCTTTTCAGGAAACTTTTGAATGGAGCGCATCATTGGTGCGCTCCGAAGTGTGCTCCAAAGCTCTCTCCAGCTGCGTGCACCTGCCCCGGCCGCGCACCCGGCCCCGCCCAGCTTCGCTCACCTGTCCCGGGCGTCTGGTGCGGAACCTTAGAGTAAGAAACATCACCGTGCACCTTGGCCAACGTGCGCGACTCGACCGAGCGCGCACTGGCCGAGGTGCACACCGATTTCACCTGGGTGCGCGCGCAGCACCTCGGGCGCACCGGGGTGCGCGCACAACGCCCGGGTTGCACCGTGGCCTGTGTGCTCGGGGTGCCTCGGGTGCGCGCTCGGTGTCGCCCCCCGCGCGCGCGGTAGTGCGGGCAGCGCACCCCGGCCCGGCCCGGCCCCGACGAGAACGCAAACGGGCAAAAGGTTTATTCAAATAGCATTGCGACGCCCGGCGAAAAACTAAAAAAGGGTGCAACACCGGGACTTCCCGGGAGGTCACCCATCCCAGTACTACTCCGGCCCAAGCGCGCTTAACTGCGGAGTTCTGATGGGATCCGGTGCACTAATGCTGGTATGATCGCACCCGTTATGAGCTTGTCGCAGTGTGTACTTAGCAAACCGCGACCCACGTGCGAATCCACCCCGGCCACCCACCCCCGTCGAGGTGCACACCCTCCCTCGCGAAGTGCGCCCCGTTCGCCAAGTGTGAGCCCTGCCCGGGTGCGCGCACCTTGCTAGGGCGTCGGGTGTGCACCCGGCCCGGCCTACGTGCGTGCACCTGGAGGGGGCGTCGTGTGCGTGCAGTGTCCCGTCTGCAACGCGGTGCCCACACACCACCTCGGGCGCAACGACCTGCGCTCACATGTGGGCCGAGTGCACCTTGGTGCATGTTCGGGGCGCCTCGGGTGCACGCTCGATCTTGCCCCGGTGCACCAAGGCGCTCGGTTTGCCCCGGGTGCGCACTTGGTGCAAGGTGGGCACCCAAAATAGGGATCAAGCACCAAAACACAAGTTTCGGGATGCAAAATGGGACCCAAGGACCACAAATGCGTTCCAAGACCCATGATGGGTCCACGAGAACAAAAATGTGTTCCGAGACTTAATAAACAAATATTGGGTTTTAGGAGAAGAAACATGCTCTGATGCCCAAAACGAGAATCGACCCCGAAAAGGCCACAGGCCAAAAGTGGGATGCGAGACAAAAAAAAATGGGACCCGAGGACCAAAATTGGGTTCCCAGGTCGAAGACAGGGCAACCGGACAAGAAACGACCTCTAAGGCTCGAAATGAGTCCCGACGACTAAAACTTGACAAGAAGCACCCATCAGGCACCCAACTCGACACCCATGGGATGCCGACCCACCCGGGCTTCCACCTAGCACACCTTGGCACCCACCCACCCTCGCACCCAACCTCGCACCCAACTTAGCACCTTTGAACCCACATTGGCACTCACCCTGACCCTGGCACCTTGGAACCCACATTGGCACTCACCTTGACCCTGGCACCCACCTTTGCACTCACCTTGGGACCCACCCTGGCTCCCACCTCGGCACCCACCCAGACACCCACCTTGGTTCCTTGGCACCCACCTTGGATCCTTGGCACCCACCCCGACACCCACCTTGGCACGCAACTTGGCTACTTGCCACCCACCTTGGCTCCTTGACGCCCACCCCGACAACCACCCCGTGACCTACCCTGGCTAGGGTTGGTGCACACCCACCCTGGTGCCCACCTTGGCACCCACCCTATGACCCACCTTGGCACGCACCTTAGTACCCACCCCGTTACCCACCCTAGGACCCACCCCGTGACCCACCTTGGCCAGGGTGGGTGCACCCACCCTGGTGCCCACCTTGGCACCCACCCATCCTAGCACCCAGCCTGTGACCGGGCTTGGAACCCAACCTTGCACCCGCACCCGTCTTGGCCAGTGTGGGTGCGCACCCATCCTGGCACCCACGTTGTGACACACCCTTTAACCCACGCACCCTAGCACCCACGTTGGCACCCACCTTGGAACCCAACCTAGCAACTTGGCACCCACCCCGTGACCCACCTTGGCATCCACCATAGCAGTCGCCGACTTGGCACCCACCTCGGCACCCACCTTGACACTTGTGGACCCACCTTGCCACTCACCCTAGCATCGACCCATCCTAGCACCCACCCTGGCACCTTTGCACCCTAGCACTCACCCATCCTAGCACCTAACCTGTGACCCACCTTGACACTCACCCTCGCACCCACCTTGGAACCCAACCTAGCACCCACCCACCCTGACACCAACCCTAGCACCTACCCACCCTTGCACCCACCCTGTGACCCATCTTGGCACCCACCCATCCTACCACTCAACCTATCACCCACCTTCTCACCCACCTTGGCATCCACCTTAGCACCCACCCACACTGGCACCTTGGCACCCACCTCGGGCAAGGTGGGTGCACACCCACCCTGGCACCCAATTTAGAACCCACCGAGCATGTTACCCACCTTGGCACCCACATTGCAGCCCACCCTAGTACCCACCCTATGACCCACATTGGCATCCACACCCTAGCACCCAGGCACCTCGACACCCGCCTTGACACCCACCCTAGCACTGAACCTGTGACCCACCTTGGAACTCACCCTAGAACCCACCCACCCTGTGAACCACCTTGGCATCCACCTTAGCACCCACCCACCTTGGCACCCACTCTAGCACTCACCCATCCTAACACCCAACTTGTTACCCACCTTGGCACCCGCCCTCGCGTCCACCTTGAAACCCACCCTAGCACCCACCCACGCAGGAGCCCACCTTGGCACCCAACCTAACACCCACGCATCCTGGCACCCAACTTGTGACCCACCTTGGAACCCACCCTAGTACCCACCTTTGAACCCACTATATCACCAACCCACCTTGGCACCCACCCTATGACCCTCTTTGGAATCCACCCTAGCACGCACCCACCCTGGCACCCACCATGGAGCGCACCCTAGCACCCACCCACCTCGGCACGCACCTCAACACCCACCTTGGTGTGCGCACTGCGCCAACCTCTCAAAGACCCTATGTGGTGCGCTCCAAAGTGTACACCTTTGGTGCGCTCCAAGGTGCGCACCTTTGGTGCACACCGAGGTGCACACCAAAGTGTGCACCGAGGTGAGCACCAAAGTGCACTCCAGGGTGCACACCAAGGCGTGCACCTTTGGTGCGGTCAATGCAAACGAATTCGGAAGTTGGGGTCGATGTCCTAATCGCTGCTGCAGACTACACGTATGAGAATCGGACAAATAGCTTTATATAGGGGAGGTGTTGCGTTTGATGGGTCGACTCCCCTGGTTGTGTGCACTGCACCAACTTCAAAGACCCTGTCTTGTTTAAGAAGTCAAAAGTTGGGGTGGATGTCCTAATCATTGCTGCAGTCTACGCATGTATGAGAATCAGACAAATAGCTTATATAGGGGAGGTGTTGCATTCGGTGGGTTGACTCCCCTGGTTGTGCGCACTGCGCCAACCTCAAAGACCCCGCATAGCAGAAGAAGTCGGAAGTCGGATTTTGGTGAGCACCAAGGCGTGCACCTTTGGTGCGGTCAACGCAGACGAATTCAGAAGTTGGGGTGGATGTCCTAATCGTTGTTGCAGGCTACACATGTATGAGAATCAGACAAATAGCTTATATAGGGGAGGTGTTGGGTTTGATGGGTCAACTCCCTTGGTTGTGCGCATTACGCCAACCTCAAAGACCTTGTTTTCGTTAAGAAGTCAAAAGTTGGGGTCAATGTCCTAATGGCTCCTGCAGGCTACACATGTATGAGAATCGGACAAATAGCTTATATAGGGGAGGTGTTGGGTTTGATGGGTCGACTCCCCTGGTTGTGCGCATTACGTCAACCTCAAAGACCTTGTTTTCGTTAAGAAGTCAAAAGTTGGGGTCGATGTCCTAATTGCTCCTGTAGACTACACATGTATGAGAATCAGACAAATAGCTTATATAGGGGAGGTGTTGGGTTTGATGGGTTGACTCCCCTAGTTGTTCGCATTACACCAACCTCAAAGACCTTGTTTTCGTTTAGAAGCCGAAAGTTGGGGTCGATGTCCTAATTGCTCCTGCAGGCTACGCATGTATGAGAATCAGACAAATAGCTTATATAGGGGAGGTGTTGGGTTTGATGGGTCGACTCCCCTGGTTGTGCGCATTGCGCCAACCTCAAAGACCCTGCATTGCGGATGAAGTCGAAAGTCAGAGTTTGGTGTGCTACAAGGTGTGGTCGAAGGTGCTCACCTAGGTGTGCACCTTTGGAGCACAGGAAAAGTGCCCTCCAAAAGTGCGCACCTTTGGAGTGCACAAAAGTGCCCTCCAAAAGTGCGCACCTTTGGAGCGCAGAAAAGTGCCCTCCAAAAAGTGCCCTCCAAAAGTGCGCACCTTTGGAGCGCAGAAAAGTGCCCTCCAAAAAGTGCCCTCCAAAAGTGCGCACCTTTGGAGCGCAGAAAAGTGCCCTCCAAAAAGTGCCCTCCAAAAGTGCGCACCTTTGGAGCGCAGAAAAGTGCCCTCCAAAAAGTGCCCTCCAAAAGTGCGCACCTTTGGAGCGCAGAAAAGTGCCCTCCAAAAAGTGCCCTCCAAAAGTGCGCACCTTTGGAGCGCAGAAAAGTGCCCTCCAAAAAGTGCCCTCCAAAAGTGCGCACCTTTGGAGCGCAGAAAAGTGCCCTCCAAAAAGTGCCCTCCAAAAGTGCGCACCTTTGGAGCGCAGAAAAGTGCCCTCCAAAAAGTGCCCTCCAAAAGTGCGCACCTTTGGAGCGCAGAAAAGTGCCCTCCAAAAAGTGCCCTCCAAAAGTGCGCACCTTTGGAGCGCAGAAAAGTGCCCTCCAAAAAGTGCCCTCCAAAAGTGCGCACCTTTGGAGCGCAGAAAAGTGCCCTCCAAAAGTGCGCACTTTTGGTGCGCACCAAGGCGCTGGTTCGGTCGTTGCAGGCGAGTTCGGAAGTTGGGGTCGATGTCCTGAGCGGAGGTGCAAACTACACAGGTGTCGGAATCGGACAAATAGCTTATATAGGGGAGGTGTATGCTTCGATGGGTCGACTCCCCAGGTTGAGCGCACCGCGCCAACCTCAAAGACCCTACGGTATGGATGAAGTCGGAAGTTGGGTCCGATGACCGATTCGATTAGTAGGTATGCTCATGAGGTCGGAATTTGGGTCCGATGACCTGCCATGTGCAGGAAGGCGAATGTTGACACTGTGCGTTGCAAGGTGCACACCAAGGCGCTGGTGCGGTCTTTTTAGTCGAGTTCGGAAGTTGGGGTCGATGTCCTGATCGGAGGTGCAAGCTACACAGGTGTGGGAATCGGACAAATAGCTTATATAGGGGAGGTGTATGCTTCGTTGGGTCGACTCCCCGGGTTGAGCGCACCGCGCCAACCTCAAAGACCCTACGGTATGGATGAAGTCGGAAGTTGGGTCCGATGACCGATTCGATATGTAGGCATACTCGCGAGGTCGGAATTTGGGTCCGATGACCTGCCACGTGCAGGAAGGCGAATGTTGGCACTGTGCGTTGCAAGGTGCGCACCAAGGCGCTGGTTCGGTCGTTGGAGGCGAGTTCGGAAGTTGGGGTCGATGTCTTGATCGGAGGTGCAAACTACACAGGTGTGGGAATCGGACAAATAGCTTATATAGGGGAGGTGTATGCTTCGTTGGGTCGACTCCCCGGGTTGAGCGCACCGCGCCAACCTCAAAGACCCTACGGTATGGATGAAGTCGGAAGTTGGGTCCGATGACCGATTCGATATGTAGGCATACTCGCGAGGTCGGAATTTGGGTCCGATGACCTGCCATGTGCAGGAAGGCGAATGTTGGGACTGTGCGTCGCAAGGTGCGCACCAAGGCGCTGGTGCCGTCGTTGCAGTCGAGTTCGGAAGTTGGGGTCGATGTCCTGGTCAGAGGTGCAAACTACACAGGTGTGGGAATCGGACAAATAGCTTATATAGGGGAGGTGTATGCTTCGATGGGTCGACTCCCTGGGTTGAGCGCACCGCGCCAACCTCAAAGACCCTACAGTATGGATGAAGTCGGAAGTTGGGTCCGATGACCGATTCGATACGTAGGCAAGGTCTGAATTTGTGTCCGATGACCTGCCATGCGCAGGAAGGCGGAATTTGGGTCCGATGACCGAGTTGATGGCGTGCCATGCGCAGAAAGGCGGAATTTGGGTCCGATGACCGAGTTGATGTTGATGGCCCGCCATGCACAGGAAGGCGGAATTTGGGTCCGATGACCGATTTGAAGGCGTGCCATACGCAAAAAGGCGGAGTTTGGGTCCGATGACCGAGTTGATATTGATGGCCCGCCATGCGCAGGAAGGCGGAATTTGGGTCCGATGACCTGACATACGCATGGAGTCCGACTCGGGGGCCGATGTTCGATTCGATGACTTGCATTGTGGGTAAAGTCGGAAGTTGTGGTCTTTGACCCGATTCGATGACCAGACTTCGGCTGCTTGAGAATCGGACAAATAACTTATATAGGGGAGGTAGTGTTCTCGAGCATCCTCCCCCCGTGCCCGTTTATGTCGATTGATGCTGGTGCTCGACTGGTTGGAGCGCTCGGATGCAAAAATCTTGCACCAGGATTTATCGATTGTGATGGACACGGCAAGTCTCCTGATTGCTATGCAGGAGCTCATCGTGAATCTCTATGCGGCCTTGGTATGGACTCGACCTGCGGAATGGTTCGGCAATGGTAGTCGCTCCAACACGTCCTTGCAATGGCCACAGAGGTGATTCGACTAGAGCTCCAGTCTAGCTTTTGGGTTGCTTGGCGGACTGGTATAGCCGCGATCGAGTTCCGGCCATGAACGTTTTAGATAGCTCTTGGGCTTTCTGGGACGGAAGTCGGAAGTTTGGGCTGTTGTCCGATTTGATGACCATTCTTCGGATGTGTGAGAATCGGACAAATAACTTATATAGGGGACTGTGTTGTCTCACGCAGCCCCCTCCGTGCCCCTCTATCTCGACCGATGTTGGTGCTTGAAAGGGTTGGGATCGCTCGGATTTATAAACGTGCACCACCATTTGTCGAGTGTGAGGGACGCGGCAGGTCTCCTAAATGCTATGCGGGCGCTCTCTGAGAATCTCTATCCGGCCTCGACACAGACTAGTCTTGCTGAATGGTTTGGCACTGGTAGTCGATCCAACACGTCGTTGTTGTGGCCGCCTAGGCGATTCGATTCGAGCCCCCGTCTAGCTTTTGGGTTGCTTGGCGGATTTTGCCCTATCCGCAAGTGAGCTCGGTCCCTAAACGTTCGAGAAACCCGATTGCTATGCGCCGACTCTCTTTCTTGCGAGCCTCCATCTAGCTTTTGGGTCTCTACGGAACGGAAGTCGGAATCTGGGACCGTTGTTTGATTCGACGAGGCAGACTACGGTTGTGCGAGAATCGGACAAATAACTTATATAGGGGAGGTGTTGACTGGAGCATTCTCCCCCGTGCCCCTCTAACTCGACCAATGCTGGCGCTCGAACGGTGGTAGCGCTCGGATTTTCATTGAGCGCCAGCATTGGTCGATTTAGAGGGGCATGCGAGATTCCCGAATGCTATGCGAGGGCTCTAACGGAAATGTCTATTGGTTTCGGTATGGATGCAATTGCGAGTGGTTCGGCAAAGGTAGTCGTTCCGATGCGTCCATGTCGTGGCCAAATCGATAATTCGATTTGAGCCCTCGTATAGCATTTGGGTCTCTCGATGTGATTCCGCATTCCAGTCCCTTTGGGCACTGCTTGAGCCGCATCCCAGGGGGTTCCCTTCCCAATAATCTGCCTCGCAACCCGATTGCTATGCGGTGAGGCTCCTCGGCCGCCTCGGAACTATCTGTGTATCAGACGCATCGCGGGATAAGGGGTTGGCAACGGTAGTCGCCCCAAGCGCGTCCGATGCTTGGACCATTCCGAGGCGGCCCTGAAGCCTCTTCCGTCTAGCCGTTGGGTCCTTCTCGCCGCATCCCTCGCCTCGCACCCCGATTGCTATGCGGTGAGGCTCCTCGGCCGCCTCGGAACTATCTGTGTATCGGACGCGTCGCGGGATAAGGGGTTGTCACTGGTAGTCGCCCCAAGCGCGTCTGATGCTTGGACCATTCCGAGGCGGCCCTGAAGCCTCTTCCGTCTAGCCGTTGGGTCCTTCTCGCCGCATCCCTCGCCTCGCACCCCGATTGCTATGCGGTGAGGCTCCTCGGCCGCCTCGGAACTATCTGTGTATCGGACGCGTCGCGGGATAAGGGGTTGTCATTGGTAGTCGCCCCAAGCGCGTCCGATGCTTGGACCATTCCGAGGCGGCCCTGAAGCCTCTTCCGTCTAGCCGTTGGGTCCTTCTCGCCGCATCCCTCGCCTCGCACCCCGATTGCTATGCGGTGAGGCTCCTCGGCCGCCTCGGAACTATCTGTGTATCGGACGCGTCGCGGGATAAGGGGTTGTCACTGGTAGTCGCCCCAAGCGCGTCCGATGCTTGGACCATTCCGAGGCGGCCCTGAAGCCTCTTCCGTCTAGCCGTTGGGTCCTTCTCGCCGCATCCCTCGCCTCGCACCCCGATTGCTATGCGGTGAGGCTCCTCGGCCGCCTCGGAACTATCTGTGTATCGGACGCGTCGCGGGATAAGGGGTTGTCACTGGTAGTCGCCCCAAGCGCGTTCGATGCTTGGACCATTCCGAGGCGGCCCTGAAGCCTCTTCCGTCTAGCCGTTGGGTCCTTCTCGCCGCATCCCTCGCCTCGCACCCCGATTGCTATGCGGTGAGGCTCCTCGGCCGCCTTGGAACTATCTGTGTATCGGACGCGTCGCGGGATAAGGGGTTGTCACTGGTAGTCGCCCCAAGCGCGTCCGATGCTTGGACCATTCCGAGGCGGACCCGAAGCCTCTTCCGTCTAGCCGTTGGGTCCTTCTCGCCGCATCCTTCGCCTCGCACCCCGATTGCTATGCGGTGAGGCTCCTCGGCCGCCTCGGAACTATCTGTGTATCGGACGCGTCGCGGGATAAGGGGTTGTCACTGGTAGTCGCCCCAAGCGCGTCCGATGCTTGGACCATTCCGAGGCGGACCCGAAGCCTCTTCCGTCTAGCCGTTGGGTCCTTCTCGCCGCATCCCTCGCCTCGCACCCCGATTGCTATGCGGTGAGGCTCCTCGGCCGCCTTGGAACTATCTGTGTATCGGACGCGTCGCGGGATAAGGGGTTGTCACTGGTAGTCGCCCCAAGCGCGTCCGATGCTTGGACCATTCCGAGGCGGACCCGAAGCCTCTTCCGTCTAGCCGTTGGGTCCTTCTCGCCGCATCCCTCGCCTCGCACCCCGATTGCTATGCGGTGAGGCTCCTCGGCCGCCTTGGAACTATCTGTGTATCGGACGCGTCGCGGGATAAGGGGTTGTCACTGGTAGTCGCCCCAAGCGCGTCCGATGCTTGGACCATTCCGAGGCGGACCCGAAGCCTCTTCCGTCTAGCCGTTGGGTCCTTCTCGCCGCATCCCTCGCCTCGCACCCCGATTGCTATGCGGTGAGGCTCCTCGGCCGCCTTGGAACTATCTGTGTATCGGACGCGTCGCGGGATAAGGGGTTGTCACTGGTAGTCGCCCCAAGCGCGTCCGATGCTTGGACCATTCCGAGGCGGCCCCGAAGCCTCTTCCGTCTAGCCGTTGGGTCCTTCTCGCCGCATCCCTCGCCTCGCACCCCGATTGCTATGCGGTGAGGCTCCTCGGCCGCCTTGGAACTATCTGTGTATCGGACGCGTCGCGGGATAAGGGGTTGTCACTGGTAGTCGCCCCAAGCGCGTCCGATGCTTGGACCATTCCGAGGCGGCCCCGAAGCCTCTTCCGTGTAGCCGTTGGGTCCTTCTCGCCGCATCCCTCGCCTCGCACCCCGATTGCTATGCGGTGAGGCTCCTCGGCCGCCTTGGAACTATCTGTGTATCGGACGCGTCGCGGGATAAGGGGTTGTCACTGGTAGTCGCCCCAAGCGCGTCCGATGCTTGGACCATTCCGAGGCGGACCTGAAGCCTCTTCCCTCTAGCCGTTGGGGCTTTCTCGCCGCATCCCTCGCCTCGCACCCTGATTGCTATGCTGTGAGGCTCCTCGGCCGCCTTGGAACTATCTGTGTATCGGACGCATCGCGGGATAAGGGGTTGGCAGTGGTAGTCGCCCCAAGCGCATCCGATGCTTGGACCATTCCGAGGCGGCCCTGCAGCCTCTTCCGTCTAGCCGTTGGGGCCATCTCGCCGCATCCCCCACCTCGCACCACGATTGCTATGCGGTGAGGCTCCTTGGCCGCCTCGGAACTATCTGTGTATCGGACGCATCGCGGGATAAGGGGTTGTCACTGGTAGTCGCCCCAAGCGCGTCCGATGCTTGGACTATTCCGAGGCGGCCCTGCAGCCTCTTCCGTCTAGCCGTTGGGGCCATCTCGCTGCATCCCCCACCTCCTCGGCCGCCTCGGAACTATCTGTGTATCGGACGCATCGCGGGATAAGGGGTTGGCAGTGGTAGTCGCCCCAAGCGCGTCCGATGCTTGGACTATTCCGAGGCAGCCCTGCAGCCTCTTCCGTCTAGCCTTTGGGGCCATCTCGCCGCATCCCTCGCCTCGCACCCCGATTGCTATGCGGTGAGGCTCCTCGGCCGCCTGGGAACTATCTTCGTATCGGACGCATCGCGGGATAAGGGGTTGTCACTGGTAGTCGCCCCAAGCGCGTCCGATGCTTGGACTATTCCGAGGCGGCCCTGTGGCCTCTTCCGTCTAGCCGTTGGGGCCATCTCGCCGCATCCCCCACCTCGCACCCCGATTGCTATGCGGTGAGGCTCTTCGGCCGCCTTGGAACTATCTTCGTATCGGACGCATCGCGGGATAAGGGGTTGTCACTGGTAGTGGCCCCAAGCGCGTCCGATGCTTGGACTATTCCGAGGCGGCCCTGCAGCCTCTTCCGTCTAGCCGTTGGGGCCATCTCGCCGCATCCCCCACCTCGCACCCCGATTGCTATGCGGTGAGGCTCCTCGGCCGCCTTGGAACTATCTTCGTATCGGACGCATCGCGGGATAAGGGGTTGTCACTGGTAGTCGCCCCAAGCGCGTCCGATGCTTGGACTATTCCGACGCGGCCCTGTGGCCTCTTCCGTCTAGCCGTTGGGGCCATCTCGCCGCATCCCCCACCTCGCACCCCGATTGCTATGCGGTGAGGCTCCTCGGCCGCCTTGGAACCATCTTCGTATCGGACGCATCGCGGGATAGGGGGCTGTCACTGGTAGTCGCCCCAAGCGTGTCCGATGCTTGGACCATTCCTAGGCGGCCCTGAAGCCTCTTCCGTCTAGCCGTTGGGGCCTTCCCGCCCCATCCCTCGCCTCGCACCCCCGATTGCTATGCGGTGAGGCTCCTCGGCCGCCTTGGAACCATCTGTGTATCGGACGCATCGCGGGATAAGGGGTTGGCACTGGCAGTCGCCCCAAGCGCGTCCGATGCTTGGACCATTCCGAGGTGGCCCTGAAGCCTCTTCCGTCTAGCCGTTGGGGCCTTCCCGCCCCATCCCTCGCCTCGCACCCCGATTGATATGCGGTGAGGCTCCTCGGCCGCCTTGGAACTATCTGTGTATCGGACGCATCGCGGGATAAGGGGTTGGCACTGGTAGTCGTCCCAATCGCATCCGATGCTTGGACCATTCCGAGGCGGCCCTGCAGCCTCTTCCGTTTAGCCGTCGGGGCCTTCCCGCCGCATCCCTCGCCTCGCATCCCGATTCCTATGCGGTGAGTCTTCTCGGCCGCCGCGGAACTATACCTGTTATTGCTACTGCATCCTTCGGCTGGTAACCTCCTCTGCCGCCTTGGAACGTTCTCTTTGTCGGACGCGTCGCGGGATAAGGGGTTGGCACTGGTAGTCGCCCCAAGCGCGCCCGATGCATAGACCGCTCCGAGTCGACCTTGCTTTCAGCCTCTCACATGCATAGACCTCTCTGAGTCGACCCTGCAGCCTCTCACGTTTAGCCTTTGGAATCTCGCCTCACAACATGATTGCTATCCTTGATGCATCCCTTGCCTCGAGCCCTGATTGCTTTCTTGGCTGCATCCCTCCTCTCCTCACAGCCCGGTTGTCATCACTGCTTCATCCGTCGCTTCATGCATTCTGGCTGCTGGGCCCTTCCCACCGCACACCTCGATTGCTATCTCTTCTGCATCACACACCCCGATTGCTATCTCTGCTACATCCCTCGGCTCTCACTTCTGCATCCTTCGCCTCACACCTCGATTGCTATCAATGCTGCATCCGTAACCTCACACCCCGATTGCTATGCGGGGAGGCTCCTTGGCCGCCTTGGAAATTTCTGTGTGTCGGACGCACCGCGGGATAAGGGGTTGGCACTGGTAGTCGCCCCAAGTGCGCCCGATTCTTAGACCGCTTCGAGGTGACCTCGTAGCCTCTTTCGTCCAGGCTTCCTGCCTTCAACGCCCTTTTTACACCTCGATTGCTATGCGCGGGCTCGTTGGCGTCTATCACCTCTCTGCGAAGAGTGGCACGATGATTGTTGGGGTAAATCGTAGCAGTCCGATCTCTGGCCTTGGGCCATTGTGAGGGCTGATCGATTTCCTGTGCGCATCTCGTGTTCGCCCAGTAACAGACTCGACGACTTGTAATCGGTCTTGTTCCCGATTGTTCCTGGAGGTAGTCTTCGGAACTCTTGGATTTGACCTGTCACTCGAACTGTCCTCTTCCGAGGATGCTTGTGTGTGTGTGCTTGTGCCATTTCCTTGGCGGTATTAACGAGATATTAAAGAGCGGAGTGAGCGCCTCGCCCAGCTATGTTTGGGGCTCTCACTCCCTTACCCGGTGTGCGACCGCTTTGCACGTAGGTTGCGGAGCATCGCGACTCTTTCGATGTTTGGCGGTTGTCTTCCGGTGATGCGTTGGTCCCGAAGTGCACGTTACTAGCATTTCTGCCATTGTTCTCGATCTTTGGCACGTTCCTTCGTTGCAATTGGATATATATCTCCGTTTATACGCGCAGGCTTCTCCCGCCTATTCAGCGCTGTCCCACTCTCAGCACTCTCGTGGTCTCCTTGGCTTCTCTCTCCCGTGAGCGAGCTCTCTTCTCGAGTCTTTTCCATGTCCCATGGAGGTTGCCTTGCGAAATTCGGGCACACAAACGTGACCGGATAAGAGCGGAATTGCCTATGAGGAGAAGCTCACCTTAGGGAGCAGCAATGCCGAGTGTTTCGACAGAGGGTAGAGGGGGCGTTGTTT
>NW_026728929.1:147500-162500 GCF_030272615.1 Cryptomeria japonica
TCCGAGGCCCGGTTGCCACCCTGGCGCGCACGAAGTCGGAAGTAGGGTTAATTGCCCGGGTGCGCACCTTTGCCAGGGTGGGCACCTTACCTGGGCTGCGCACCAGGGCGGGCTCAAGATGGCACGCGCGTTCCGTTTTTTTCACTATCTTTCAAAACGGAAATTTTAAAATCTCCTTTTTTTTTTGCCTTTTCTGGAAATTAGTGAAGGCAGCGCATCAAAGGTGCGCACCTCGCTGCCCACCTTGGTGTGCTCTGAGGTGCGCACCCGGGAGCGCTACGAAGTGTGCTCCAAGGTGCGGCGTGCACGTTGTCGGAGCCCGGTTTGCCCCGGGTGCGCACCTCGCCTGCACCTTGGCCGGGGTGGGCACCTTGGCTGGGTTTGCCCAGGGTGCGCTCCGAAGCGGGGTTACTGGAGCGCCCCCTCTTTTTTTGTCAGAGCGTTTGGTGGGGTTTCTCGCATTGGCTCTTCCCAGGCCCGGTTGTTGGGTGCGCTCCCACCCTGGCGCGCGCGAAGTTGGAAGTTGGATTAATTGCCCGGGCGCGCACCTTCGCCAGGGTGGGCACCTTGGTGCGCACACCTTGGCTGGGCTGCGCACCAGGGCGGGCTCAAGATGGCACCAGCATTCCCTTTTTCTCACTATCTTTCAAAACGGAAATTTTAAAATCTCGTTTTTTTTTTGCCTTTTATGGAAATTAGTGAAGGCATCGCATCAAAGGTGCGCACCTCGCTGCCCACCTTGGTGTGCTCCGAGGTGCCCACCACGGTGCGCAACGCCGGTGCGAACCCGGGAGCGCCCCGATGTGTGCTCCAAGGTGCGGCGTGCACGAAGTCGGACCCCGGTTTGCCCCGGGTGCGCACCTCGCGTGCACCTTGGTGCGCACACCTTGGCTGGGTTGCGCGGCCTGGTGGGCACCATGGTGCGCACCAAGGAGCGCTCCGAAGTGTGCTCCAAGGTGCGGCGTGCACGAAGTCGGAGCCCGGTTTGCCCCGGGTACGCACCTCGCGTGCACCTTCGCCGGGGTGGGCACCTCGGCTGGGTTGCGCGCCCTGGTGCGCACCAAGGAGCGCTCCGAAGTGTGCTCCAAGGTGCGGCGTGCACGAAGTCGGAGCCCGGTTTGCCCCGGGTGCGCACCTTCGCCGCGGTGCGCACCATGGCGTGCACGAAGTCGGAGCCCGGTTTGCCCCGGGTGCGCACCTCGCGTGCACCTTCGGCGGGGTTGCGCGCCCTGGTGGGCACCATGGTGCGCACCAAGGAGCGCTCCGAAGTGTGCTCCAAGGTGCGGCGTGCACGAAGTCGGAGCCCGGTTTGCCCCGGGTGCGCACCTCGCGTGCACCTTCGGCGGGGTTGCGCGCCCTGGTGGGCACCATGGTGCGCACCAAGGAGCGCTCCGAAGTGTGCTCCAAGGTGCGGCGTGCACGAAGTCGGAGCCCGGTTTGCCCCGGGTGCGCACCTCGCGTGCACCTTCGCCGCGGTGGGCACCATGGCGTGCACGAAGTCGGAGCCCGGTTTGCCCCGGGTGCGCACCTCGCGTGCACCTTCGCCGGGGTGGGCACCTCGGCTGGGTTGCGCGCCCTGGTGCGCACCAAGGAGCGCTCCGAAGTGTGCTCCAAGGTGCGGCGTGCACGAAGTCGGAGCCCGGTTTGCCCCGGGTGCGCACCTCGCGTGCACCTTCGCCAGGGTGGGCACCTCGGTGCGCACACCTTCTCAATGTTTTCTTGCCTTTTCTGGAAATTGGTGAAGGCAGCGCATCAAAGGTGCGCACCTCGGTGTGCTCCGAGGTGCGAACCCGAGAGCGCTCCGAGGTGCCCACGAAGTCGAAAGTCGGGTTAATTGCATTGTTTTCCCCGGGTGCGCTCCGAGGTGCGCAACATCGGCGCGCACCAAGGAGGGCTCCGAAGTGTGCTCCAAGGTGCGCACGATGGCGTGCACCTCTGGTGCGCACGATTCGGAGCTCGGTTTGACCGGGGTGCGCACACCTTGGCTGGGTTGCGCACCTTTTGTGCGCTCCAAGGTGCGCACGAAGTCGGAGCTCGGTTTGCCCCGGGTGCGCACCTTCGCCAGGGTGCGCACCTTGATGCGCACGCCTTGGCTGGGCTGCGCACCTTGGTGGGCGCCATGGTGCGCACCTTTCGTGCGCTCCAAGGTGCGCACGAAGTCGGAGCTCGGTTTGCCCCGGGTGCGCACCTTGGTGGGCGCCATGGTGCACTCCGAGGTGCCCAAGATTGGTGCGCACCAAGGAGCGCTCCGAAGTGCGCTCCAAGGTGCGCGCGAAGTCGAAAGTTGGGTTAATTGTCCGGTTTGCCTCGGGTGCGCACCTTGCGTGCACCTTCGCCAGGGTGGGCGCCTTGGTGCGCACACCTTGGCTGGGCTGCGCACACCTTGGCACCCGCGTTTCCTTCATTTTAAATTTTTTTTTTTTACAATCTCTCAAGTGGGAAATTCTATAATCTCAACTTTTTTTGCCTTTTCAGGAAACTTTTGAATGGAGCGCATCATTGGTGCGCTCCGAAGTGTGCTCCAAAGCTCTCTCCAGCTGCGTGCACCTGCCCCGGCCGCGCACCCGGCCCCGCCCAGCTTCGCTCACCTGTCCCGGGCGTCTGGTGCGGAACCTTAGAGTAAGAAACATCACCGTGCACCTTGGCCAACGTGCGCGACTCGACCGAGCGCGCACTGGCCGAGGTGCACACCGATTTCACCTGGGTGCGCGCGCAGCACCTCGGGCGCACCGGGGTGCGCGCACAACGCCCGGGTTGCACCGTGGCCTGTGTGCTCGGGGTGCCTCGGGTGCGCGCTCGGTGTCGCCCCCGCGCGCGCGGTAGTGCGGGCAGCGCACCCCGGCCCGGCCCGGCCCCGACGAGAACGCAAACGGGCAAAAGGTTTATTCAAATAGCATTGCGACGCCCGGCGAAAAACTAAAAAAGGGTGCAACACCGGGACTTCCCGGGAGGTCACCCATCCCAGTACTACTCCGGCCCAAGCGCGCTTAACTGCGGAGTTCTGATGGGATCCGGTGCACTAATGCTGGTATGATCGCACCCGTTATGAGCTTGTCGCAGTGTGTACTTAGCAAACCGCGACCCACGTGCGAATCCACCCCGGCCACCCACCCCCGTCGAGGTGCACACCCTCCCTCGCGAAGTGCGCCCCGTTCGCCAAGTGTGAGCCCTGCCCGGGTGCGCGCACCTTGCTAGGGCGTCGGGTGTGCACCCGGCCCGGCCTACGTGCGTGCACCTGGAGGGGGCGTCGTGTGCGTGCAGTGTCCCGTCTGCAACGCGGTGCCCACACACCACCTCGGGCGCAACGACCTGCGCTCACATGTGGGCCGAGTGCACCTTGGTGCATGTTCGGGGCGCCTCGGGTGCACGCTCGATCTTGCCCCGGTGCACCAAGGCGCTCGGTTTGCCCCGGGTGCGCACTTGGTGCAAGGTGGGCACCCAAAATAGGGATCAAGCACCAAAACACAAGTTTCGGGATGCAAAATGGGACCCAAGGACCACAAATGCGTTCCAAGACCCATGATGGGTCCACGAGAACAAAAATGTGTTCCGAGACTTAATAAACAAATATTGGGTTTTAGGAGAAGAAACATGCTCTGATGCCCAAAACGAGAATCGACCCCGAAAAGGCCACAGGCCAAAAGTGGGATGCGAGACAAAAAAAAATGGGACCCGAGGACCAAAATTGGGTTCCCAGGTCGAAGACAGGGCAACCGGACAAGAAACGACCTCTAAGGCTCGAAATGAGTCCCGACGACTAAAACTTGACAAGAAGCACCCATCAGGCACCCAACTCGACACCCATGGGATGCCGACCCACCCGGGCTTCCACCTAGCACACCTTGGCACCCACCCACCCTCGCACCCAACCTCGCACCCAACTTAGCACCTTTGAACCCACATTGGCACTCACCCTGACCCTGGCACCTTGGAACCCACATTGGCACTCACCTTGACCCTGGCACCCACCTTTGCACTCACCTTGGGACCCACCCTGGCTCCCACCTCGGCACCCACCCAGACACCCACCTTGGTTCCTTGGCACCCACCTTGGATCCTTGGCACCCACCCCGACACCCACCTTGGCACGCAACTTGGCTACTTGCCACCCACCTTGGCTCCTTGACGCCCACCCCGACAACCACCCCGTGACCTACCCTGGCTAGGGTTGGTGCACACCCACCCTGGTGCCCACCTTGGCACCCACCCTATGACCCACCTTGGCACGCACCTTAGTACCCACCCCGTTACCCACCCTAGGACCCACCCCGTGACCCACCTTGGCCAGGGTGGGTGCACCCACCCTGGTGCCCACCTTGGCACCCACCCATCCTAGCACCCAGCCTGTGACCGGGCTTGGAACCCAACCTTGCACCCGCACCCGTCTTGGCCAGTGTGGGTGCGCACCCATCCTGGCACCCACGTTGTGACACACCCTTTAACCCACGCACCCTAGCACCCACGTTGGCACCCACCTTGGAACCCAACCTAGCAACTTGGCACCCACCCCGTGACCCACCTTGGCATCCACCATAGCAGTCGCCGACTTGGCACCCACCTCGGCACCCACCTTGACACTTGTGGACCCACCTTGCCACTCACCCTAGCATCGACCCATCCTAGCACCCACCCTGGCACCTTTGCACCCTAGCACTCACCCATCCTAGCACCTAACCTGTGACCCACCTTGACACTCACCCTCGCACCCACCTTGGAACCCAACCTAGCACCCACCCACCCTGACACCAACCCTAGCACCTACCCACCCTTGCACCCACCCTGTGACCCATCTTGGCACCCACCCATCCTACCACTCAACCTATCACCCACCTTCTCACCCACCTTGGCATCCACCTTAGCACCCACCCACACTGGCACCTTGGCACCCACCTCGGGCAAGGTGGGTGCACACCCACCCTGGCACCCAATTTAGAACCCACCGAGCATGTTACCCACCTTGGCACCCACATTGCAGCCCACCCTAGTACCCACCCTATGACCCACATTGGCATCCACACCCTAGCACCCAGGCACCTCGACACCCGCCTTGACACCCACCCTAGCACTGAACCTGTGACCCACCTTGGAACTCACCCTAGAACCCACCCACCCTGTGAACCACCTTGGCATCCACCTTAGCACCCACCCACCTTGGCACCCACTCTAGCACTCACCCATCCTAACACCCAACTTGTTACCCACCTTGGCACCCGCCCTCGCGTCCACCTTGAAACCCACCCTAGCACCCACCCACGCAGGAGCCCACCTTGGCACCCAACCTAACACCCACGCATCCTGGCACCCAACTTGTGACCCACCTTGGAACCCACCCTAGTACCCACCTTTGAACCCACTATATCACCAACCCACCTTGGCACCCACCCTATGACCCTCTTTGGAATCCACCCTAGCACGCACCCACCCTGGCACCCACCATGGAGCGCACCCTAGCACCCACCCACCTCGGCACGCACCTCAACACCCACCTTGGTGTGCGCACTGCGCCAACCTCTCAAAGACCCTATGTGGTGCGCTCCAAAGTGTACACCTTTGGTGCGCTCCAAGGTGCGCACCTTTGGTGCACACCGAGGTGCACACCAAAGTGTGCACCGAGGTGAGCACCAAAGTGCACTCCAGGGTGCACACCAAGGCGTGCACCTTTGGTGCGGTCAATGCAAACGAATTCGGAAGTTGGGGTCGATGTCCTAATCGCTGCTGCAGACTACACGTATGAGAATCGGACAAATAGCTTTATATAGGGGAGGTGTTGCGTTTGATGGGTCGACTCCCCTGGTTGTGTGCACTGCACCAACTTCAAAGACCCTGTCTTGTTTAAGAAGTCAAAAGTTGGGGTGGATGTCCTAATCATTGCTGCAGTCTACGCATGTATGAGAATCAGACAAATAGCTTATATAGGGGAGGTGTTGCATTCGGTGGGTTGACTCCCCTGGTTGTGCGCACTGCGCCAACCTCAAAGACCCCGCATAGCAGAAGAAGTCGGAAGTCGGATTTTGGTGAGCACCAAGGCGTGCACCTTTGGTGCGGTCAACGCAGACGAATTCAGAAGTTGGGGTGGATGTCCTAATCGTTGTTGCAGGCTACACATGTATGAGAATCAGACAAATAGCTTATATAGGGGAGGTGTTGGGTTTGATGGGTCAACTCCCTTGGTTGTGCGCATTACGCCAACCTCAAAGACCTTGTTTTCGTTAAGAAGTCAAAAGTTGGGGTCAATGTCCTAATGGCTCCTGCAGGCTACACATGTATGAGAATCGGACAAATAGCTTATATAGGGGAGGTGTTGGGTTTGATGGGTCGACTCCCCTGGTTGTGCGCATTACGTCAACCTCAAAGACCTTGTTTTCGTTAAGAAGTCAAAAGTTGGGGTCGATGTCCTAATTGCTCCTGTAGACTACACATGTATGAGAATCAGACAAATAGCTTATATAGGGGAGGTGTTGGGTTTGATGGGTTGACTCCCCTAGTTGTTCGCATTACACCAACCTCAAAGACCTTGTTTTCGTTTAGAAGCCGAAAGTTGGGGTCGATGTCCTAATTGCTCCTGCAGGCTACGCATGTATGAGAATCAGACAAATAGCTTATATAGGGGAGGTGTTGGGTTTGATGGGTCGACTCCCCTGGTTGTGCGCATTGCGCCAACCTCAAAGACCCTGCATTGCGGATGAAGTCGAAAGTCAGAGTTTGGTGTGCTACAAGGTGTGGTCGAAGGTGCTCACCTAGGTGTGCACCTTTGGAGCACAGGAAAAGTGCCCTCCAAAAGTGCGCACCTTTGGAGTGCACAAAAGTGCCCTCCAAAAGTGCGCACCTTTGGAGCGCAGAAAAGTGCCCTCCAAAAAGTGCCCTCCAAAAGTGCGCACCTTTGGAGCGCAGAAAAGTGCCCTCCAAAAAGTGCCCTCCAAAAGTGCGCACCTTTGGAGCGCAGAAAAGTGCCCTCCAAAAAGTGCCCTCCAAAAGTGCGCACCTTTGGAGCGCAGAAAAGTGCCCTCCAAAAAGTGCCCTCCAAAAGTGCGCACCTTTGGAGCGCAGAAAAGTGCCCTCCAAAAAGTGCCCTCCAAAAGTGCGCACCTTTGGAGCGCAGAAAAGTGCCCTCCAAAAAGTGCCCTCCAAAAGTGCGCACCTTTGGAGCGCAGAAAAGTGCCCTCCAAAAAGTGCCCTCCAAAAGTGCGCACCTTTGGAGCGCAGAAAAGTGCCCTCCAAAAAGTGCCCTCCAAAAGTGCGCACCTTTGGAGCGCAGAAAAGTGCCCTCCAAAAAGTGCCCTCCAAAAGTGCGCACCTTTGGAGCGCAGAAAAGTGCCCTCCAAAAAGTGCCCTCCAAAAGTGCGCACCTTTGGAGCGCAGAAAAGTGCCCTCCAAAAGTGCGCACTTTTGGTGCGCACCAAGGCGCTGGTTCGGTCGTTGCAGGCGAGTTCGGAAGTTGGGGTCGATGTCCTGAGCGGAGGTGCAAACTACACAGGTGTCGGAATCGGACAAATAGCTTATATAGGGGAGGTGTATGCTTCGATGGGTCGACTCCCCAGGTTGAGCGCACCGCGCCAACCTCAAAGACCCTACGGTATGGATGAAGTCGGAAGTTGGGTCCGATGACCGATTCGATTAGTAGGTATGCTCATGAGGTCGGAATTTGGGTCCGATGACCTGCCATGTGCAGGAAGGCGAATGTTGACACTGTGCGTTGCAAGGTGCACACCAAGGCGCTGGTGCGGTCTTTTTAGTCGAGTTCGGAAGTTGGGGTCGATGTCCTGATCGGAGGTGCAAGCTACACAGGTGTGGGAATCGGACAAATAGCTTATATAGGGGAGGTGTATGCTTCGTTGGGTCGACTCCCCGGGTTGAGCGCACCGCGCCAACCTCAAAGACCCTACGGTATGGATGAAGTCGGAAGTTGGGTCCGATGACCGATTCGATATGTAGGCATACTCGCGAGGTCGGAATTTGGGTCCGATGACCTGCCACGTGCAGGAAGGCGAATGTTGGCACTGTGCGTTGCAAGGTGCGCACCAAGGCGCTGGTTCGGTCGTTGGAGGCGAGTTCGGAAGTTGGGGTCGATGTCTTGATCGGAGGTGCAAACTACACAGGTGTGGGAATCGGACAAATAGCTTATATAGGGGAGGTGTATGCTTCGTTGGGTCGACTCCCTGGGTTGAGCGCACCGCGCCAACCTCAAAGACCCTACGGTATGGATGAAGTCGGAAGTTGGGTCCGATGACCGATTCGATATGTAGGCATACTCGCGAGGTCGGAATTTGGGTCCGATGACCTGCCATGTGCAGGAAGGCGAATGTTGGGACTGTGCGTCGCAAGGTGCGCACCAAGGCGCTGGTGCCGTCGTTGCAGTCGAGTTCGGAAGTTGGGGTCGATGTCCTGGTCAGAGGTGCAAACTACACAGGTGTGGGAATCGGACAAATAGCTTATATAGGGGAGGTGTATGCTTCGATGGGTCGACTCCCTGGGTTGAGCGCACCGCGCCAACCTCAAAGACCCTACAGTATGGATGAAGTCGGAAGTTGGGTCCGATGACCGATTCGATACGTAGGCATATTGGCGAGGTCTGAATTTGTGTCCGATGACCTGCCATGCGCAGGAAGGCGGAATTTGGGTCCGATGACCGAGTTGATGGCGTGCCATGCGCAGAAAGGCGGAATTTGGGTCCGATGACCGAGTTGATGTTGATGGCCCGCCATGCACAGGAAGGCGGAATTTGGGTCCGATGACCGATTTGAAGGCGTGCCATACGCAAAAAGGCGGAGTTTGGGTCCGATGACCGAGTTGATATTGATGGCCCGCCATGCGCAGGAAGGCGGAATTTGGGTCCGATGACCTGACATACGCATGGAGTCCGACTCGGGGGCCGATGTTCGATTCGATGACTTGCATTGTGGGTAAAGTCGGAAGTTGTGGTCTTTGACCCGATTCGATGACCAGACTTCGGCTGCTTGAGAATCGGACAAATAACTTATATAGGGGAGGTAGTGTTCTCGAGCATCCTCCCCCCGTGCCCGTTTATGTCGATTGATGCTGGTGCTCGACTGGTTGGAGCGCTCGGATGCAAAAATCTTGCACCAGGATTTATCGATTGTGATGGACACGGCAAGTCTCCTGATTGCTATGCAGGAGCTCATCGTGAATCTCTATGCGGCCTTGGTATGGACTCGACCTGCGGAATGGTTCGGCAATGGTAGTCGCTCCAACACGTCCTTGCAATGGCCACAGAGGTGATTCGACTAGAGCTCCAGTCTAGCTTTTGGGTTGCTTGGCGGACTGGTATAGCCGCGATCGAGTTCCGGCCATGAACGTTTTAGATAGCTCTTGGGCTTTCTGGGACGGAAGTCGGAAGTTTGGGCTGTTGTCCGATTTGATGACCATTCTTCGGATGTGTGAGAATCGGACAAATAACTTATATAGGGGACTGTGTTGTCTCACGCAGCCCCCTCCGTGCCCCTCTATCTCGACCGATGTTGGTGCTTGAAAGGGTTGGGATCGCTCGGATTTATAAACGTGCACCACCATTTGTCGAGTGTGAGGGACGCGGCAGGTCTCCTAAATGCTATGCGGGCGCTCTCTGAGAATCTCTATCCGGCCTCGACACAGACTAGTCTTGCTGAATGGTTTGGCACTGGTAGTCGATCCAACACGTCGTTGTTGTGGCCGCCTAGGCGATTCGATTCGAGCCCCCGTCTAGCTTTTGGGTTGCTTGGCGGATTTTGCCCTATCCGCAAGTGAGCTCGGTCCCTAAACGTTCGAGAAACCCGATTGCTATGCGCCGACTCTCTTTCTTGCGAGCCTCCATCTAGCTTTTGGGTCTCTACGGAACGGAAGTCGGAATCTGGGACCGTTGTTTGATTCGACGAGGCAGACTACGGTTGTGCGAGAATCGGACAAATAACTTATATAGGGGAGGTGTTGACTGGAGCATTCTCCCCCGTGCCCCTCTAACTCGACCAATGCTGGCGCTCGAACGGTGGTAGCGCTCGGATTTTCATTGAGCGCCAGCATTGGTCGATTTAGAGGGGCATGCGAGATTCCCGAATGCTATGCGAGGGCTCTAACGGAAATGTCTATTGGTTTCGGTATGGATGCAATTGCGAGTGGTTCGGCAAAGGTAGTCGTTCCGATGCGTCCATGTCGTGGCCAAATCGATAATTCGATTTGAGCCCTCGTATAGCATTTGGGTCTCTCGATGTGATTCCGCATTCCAGTCCCTTTGGGCACTGCTTGAGCCGCATCCCAGGGGGTTCCCTTCCCAATAATCTGCCTCGCAACCCGATTGCTATGCGGTGAGGCTCCTCGGCCGCCTCGGAACTATCTGTGTATCAGACGCATCGCGGGATAAGGGGTTGGCAACGGTAGTCGCCCCAAGCGCGTCCGATGCTTGGACCATTCCGAGGCGGCCCTGAAGCCTCTTCCGTCTAGCCGTTGGGTCCTTCTCGCCGCATCCCTCGCCTCGCACCCCGATTGCTATGCGGTGAGGCTCCTCGGCCGCCTCAGAACTATCTGTGTATCGGACGCGTCGCGGGATAAGGGGTTGTCACTGGTAGTCGCCCCAAGCGCGTCCGATGCTTGGACCATTCCGAGGCGGCCCTGAAGCCTCTTCCGTCTAGCCGTTGGGTCCTTCTCGCCGCATCCCTCGCCTCGCACCCCGATTGCTATGCGGTGAGGCTCCTCGGCCGCCTCGGAACTATCTGTGTATCGGACGCGTCGCGGGATAAGGGGTTGTCATTGGTAGTCGCCCCAAGCGCGTCCGATGCTTGGACCATTCCGAGGCGGCCCTGAAGCCTCTTCCGTCTAGCCGTTGGGTCCTTCTCGCCGCATCCCTCGCCTCGCACCCCGATTGCTATGCGGTGAGGCTCCTCGGCCGCCTCGGAACTATCTGTGTATCGGACGCGTCGCGGGATAAGGGGTTGTCACTGGTAGTCGCCCCAAGCGCGTCCGATGCTTGGACCATTCCGAGGCGGCCCTGAAGCCTCTTCCGTCTAGCCGTTGGGTCCTTCTCGCCGCATCCCTCGCCTCGCACCCCGATTGCTATGCGGTGAGGCTCCTCGGCCGCCTCGGAACTATCTGTGTATCGGACGCGTCGCGGGATAAGGGGTTGTCACTGGTAGTCGCCCCAAGCGCGTTCGATGCTTGGACCATTCCGAGGCGGCCCTGAAGCCTCTTCCGTCTAGCCGTTGGGTCCTTCTCGCCGCATCCCTCGCCTCGCACCCCGATTGCTATGCGGTGAGGCTCCTCGGCCGCCTTGGAACTATCTGTGTATCGGACGCGTCGCGGGATAAGGGGTTGTCACTGGTAGTCGCCCCAAGCGCGTCCGATGCTTGGACCATTCCGAGGCGGACCCGAAGCCTCTTCCGTCTAGCCGTTGGGTCCTTCTCGCCGCATCCTTCGCCTCGCACCCCGATTGCTATGCGGTGAGGCTCCTCGGCCGCCTCGGAACTATCTGTGTATCGGACGCGTCGCGGGATAAGGGGTTGTCACTGGTAGTCGCCCCAAGCGCGTCCGATGCTTGGACCATTCCGAGGCGGACCCGAAGCCTCTTCCGTCTAGCCGTTGGGTCCTTCTCGCCGCATCCCTCGCCTCGCACCCCGATTGCTATGCGGTGAGGCTCCTCGGCCGCCTTGGAACTATCTGTGTATCGGACGCGTCGCGGGATAAGGGGTTGTCACTGGTAGTCGCCCCAAGCGCGTCCGATGCTTGGACCATTCCGAGGCGGACCCGAAGCCTCTTCCGTCTAGCCGTTGGGTCCTTCTCGCCGCATCCCTCGCCTCGCACCCCGATTGCTATGCGGTGAGGCTCCTCGGCCGCCTTGGAACTATCTGTGTATCGGACGCGTCGCGGGATAAGGGGTTGTCACTGGTAGTCGCCCCAAGCGCGTCCGATGCTTGGACCATTCCGAGGCGGACCCGAAGCCTCTTCCGTCTAGCCGTTGGGTCCTTCTCGCCGCATCCCTCGCCTCGCACCCCGATTGCTATGCGGTGAGGCTCCTCGGCCGCCTTGGAACTATCTGTGTATTGGACGCGTCGCGGGATAAGGGGTTGTCACTGGTAGTCGCCCCAAGCGCGTCCGATGCTTGGACCATTCCGAGGCGGCCCCGAAGCCTCTTCCGTCTAGCCGTTGGGTCCTTCTCGCCGCATCCCTCGCCTCGCACCCCGATTGCTATGCGGTGAGGCTCCTCGGCCGCCTTGGAACTATCTGTGTATCGGACGCGTCGCGGGATAAGGGGTTGTCACTGGTAGTCGCCCCAAGCGCGTCCGATGCTTGGACCATTCCGAGGCGGCCCCGAAGCCTCTTCCGTGTAGCCGTTGGGTCCTTCTCGCCGCATCCCTCGCCTCGCACCCCGATTGCTATGCGGTGAGGCTCCTCGGCCGCCTTGGAACTATCTGTGTATCGGACGCGTCGCGGGATAAGGGGTTGTCACTGGTAGTCGCCCCAAGCGCGTCCGATGCTTGGACCATTCCGAGGCGGACCTGAAGCCTCTTCCCTCTAGCCGTTGGGGCTTTCTCGCCGCATCCCTCGCCTCGCACCCTGATTGCTATGCTGTGAGGCTCCTCGGCCGCCTTGGAACTATCTGTGTATCGGACGCATCGCGGGATAAGGGGTTGGCAGTGGTAGTCGCCCCAAGCGCATCCGATGCTTGGACCATTCCGAGGCGGCCCTGCAGCCTCTTCCGTCTAGCCGTTGGGGCCATCTCGCCGCATCCCCCACCTCGCACCACGATTGCTATGCGGTGAGGCTCCTTGGCCGCCTCGGAACTATCTGTGTATCGGACGCATCGCGGGATAAGGGGTTGTCACTGGTAGTCGCCCCAAGCGCGTCCGATGCTTGGACTATTCCGAGGCGGCCCTGCAGCCTCTTCCGTCTAGCCGTTGGGGCCATCTCGCTGCATCCCCCACCTCCTCGGCCGCCTCGGAACTATCTGTGTATCGGACGCATCGCGGGATAAGGGGTTGGCAGTGGTAGTCGCCCCAAGCGCGTCCGATGCTTGGACTATTCCGAGGCAGCCCTGCAGCCTCTTCCGTCTAGCCTTTGGGGCCATCTCGCCGCATCCCTCGCCTCGCACCCCGATTGCTATGCGGTGAGGCTCCTCGGCCGCCTGGGAACTATCTTCGTATCGGACGCATCGCGGGATAAGGGGTTGTCACTGGTAGTCGCCCCAAGCGCGTCCGATGCTTGGACTATTCCGAGGCGGCCCTGTGGCCTCTTCCGTCTAGCCGTTGGGGCCATCTCGCCGCATCCCCCACCTCGCACCCCGATTGCTATGCGGTGAGGCTCTTCGGCCGCCTTGGAACTATCTTCGTATCGGACGCATCGCGGGATAAGGGGTTGTCACTGGTAGTGGCCCCAAGCGCGTCCGATGCTTGGACTATTCCGAGGCGGCCCTGCAGCCTCTTCCGTCTAGCCGTTGGGGCCATCTCGCCGCATCCCCCACCTCGCACCCCGATTGCTATGCGGTGAGGCTCCTCGGCCGCCTTGGAACTATCTTCGTATCGGACGCATCGCGGGATAAGGGGTTGTCACTGGTAGTCGCCCCAAGCGCGTCCGATGCTTGGACTATTCCGACGCGGCCCTGTGGCCTCTTCCGTCTAGCCGTTGGGGCCATCTCGCCGCATCCCCCACCTCGCACCCCGATTGCTATGCGGTGAGGCTCCTCGGCCGCCTTGGAACCATCTTCGTATCGGACGCATCGCGGGATAGGGGGCTGTCACTGGTAGTCGCCCCAAGCGTGTCCGATGCTTGGACCATTCCTAGGCGGCCCTGAAGCCTCTTCCGTCTAGCCGTTGGGGCCTTCCCGCCCCATCCCTCGCCTCGCACCCCCGATTGCTATGCGGTGAGGCTCCTCGGCCGCCTTGGAACCATCTGTGTATCGGACGCATCGCGGGATAAGGGGTTGGCACTGGCAGTCGCCCCAAGCGCGTCCGATGCTTGGACCATTCCGAGGTGGCCCTGAAGCCTCTTCCGTCTAGCCGTTGGGGCCTTCCCGCCCCATCCCTCGCCTCGCACCCCGATTGATATGCGGTGAGGCTCCTCGGCCGCCTTGGAACTATCTGTGTATCGGACGCATCGCGGGATAAGGGGTTGGCACTGGTAGTCGTCCCAATCGCATCCGATGCTTGGACCATTCCGAGGCGGCCCTGCAGCCTCTTCCGTTTAGCCGTCGGGGCCTTCCCGCCGCATCCCTCGCCTCGCATCCCGATTCCTATGCGGTGAGTCTTCTCGGCCGCCGCGGAACTATACCTGTTATTGCTACTGCATCCTTCGGCTGGTAACCTCCTCTGCCGCCTTGGAACGTTCTCTTTGTCGGACGCGTCGCGGGATAAGGGGTTGGCACTGGTAGTCGCCCCAAGCGCGCCCGATGCATAGACCGCTCCGAGTCGACCTTGCTTTCAGCCTCTCACATGCATAGACCTCTCTGAGTCGACCCTGCAGCCTCTCACGTTTAGCCTTTGGAATCTCGCCTCACAACATGATTGCTATCCTTGATGCATCCCTTGCCTCGAGCCCTGATTGCTTTCTTGGCTGCATCCCTCCTCTCCTCACAGCCCGGTTGTCATCACTGCTTCATCCGTCGCTTCATGCATTCTGGCTGCTGGGCCCTTCCCACCGCACACCTCGATTGCTATCTCTTCTGCATCACACACCCCGATTGCTATCTCTGCTACATCCCTCGGCTCTCACTTCTGCATCCTTCGCCTCACACCTCGATTGCTATCAATGCTGCATCCGTAACCTCACACCCCGATTGCTATGCGGGGAGGCTCCTTGGCCGCCTTGGAAATTTCTGTGTGTCGGACGCACCGCGGGATAAGGGGTTGGCACTGGTAGTCGCCCCAAGTGCGCCCGATTCTTAGACCGCTTCGAGGTGACCTCGTAGCCTCTTTCGTCCAGGCTTCCTGCCTTCAACGCCCTTTTTACACCTCGATTGCTATGCGCGGGCTCGTTGGCGTCTATCACCTCTCTGCGAAGAGTGGCACGATGATTGTTGGGGTA
>NW_026728929.1:172500-187500 GCF_030272615.1 Cryptomeria japonica
CCGAAGTGTGCTCCAAGGTGCGGCGTGCACGAAGTCGGAGCCCGGTTTGCCCCGGGTGCGCACCTCGCGTGCACCTTCGCCGCGGTGGGCACCATGGCGTGCACGAAGTCGGAGCCCGGTTTGCCCCGGGTGCGCACCTCGCGTGCACCTTCGCTGGGGTGGGCACCTTGGTGTGCAGACCTTGGCTGGGTTGCGCGCCCTGGTGGGCACCATGGTGCGCACCAAGGAGCGCTCCGAAGTGTGCTCCAAGGTGCGGCCTGCACGAAGTCGGAGCCCGGTTTGCCCCGGGTGTGCACCTCGGGTGGGCACCTTGGTGCGCATGCCTTGCCTGGGCTGCGCACCAGGGCGGGCTCAAGATGGCACCCGCGTTCCTTTTTTTTCACTATCTTTCAAAACGGAAATTTTAAAATCTCATTTTTTTTTGCCTTTTTCTGGAAATTAGTGAAGGCAGCGCATCAAAGGTGCGCACCTCGCTGCCCACCACGGTGCGCAACGCCGGTGGGCACCCGGGAGTGCTTCGAAGTGTGCTCCAAGGTGCTGCGTGCACGTTGTCGGAGCCCGGTTTGCCCCGGGTGCGCACCTCGCGTGCACCTTCGTCGGGGTGGGCACCTTGGCTGGGTTTGCCCCGGCTGCGCTCCGAAGCGGGGTTATTGGAGCGCCGCCTCTTTTTTTGTCGGAGCGTTTGGTGGGGTTTCTCGCATTGGCTCTTCCGAGGCCCGGTTGCCACCCTGGCGCGCACGAAGTCGGAAGTAGGGTTAATTGCCCGGGTGCGCACCTTTGCCAGGGTGGGCACCTTACCTGGGCTGCGCACCAGGGCGGGCTCAAGATGGCACGCGCGTTCCGTTTTTTTCACTATCTTTCAAAACGGAAATTTTAAAATCTCCTTTTTTTTTTGCCTTTTCTGGAAATTAGTGAAGGCAGCGCATCAAAGGTGCGCACCTCGCTGCCCACCTTGGTGTGCTCTGAGGTGCGCACCCGGGAGCGCTACGAAGTGTGCTCCAAGGTGCGGCGTGCACGTTGTCGGAGCCCGGTTTGCCCCGGGTGCGCACCTCGCCTGCACCTTGGCCGGGGTGGGCACCTTGGCTGGGTTTGCCCAGGGTGCGCTCCGAAGCGGGGTTACTGGAGCGCCCCCTCTTTTTTTGTCAGAGCGTTTGGTGGGGTTTCTCGCATTGGCTCTTCCCAGGCCCGGTTGTTGGGTGCGCTCCCACCCTGGCGCGCGCGAAGTTGGAAGTTGGATTAATTGCCCGGGCGCGCACCTTCGCCAGGGTGGGCACCTTGGTGCGCACACCTTGGCTGGGCTGCGCACCAGGGCGGGCTCAAGATGGCACCAGCATTCCCTTTTTCTCACTATCTTTCAAAACGGAAATTTTAAAATCTCGTTTTTTTTTTGCCTTTTATGGAAATTAGTGAAGGCATCGCATCAAAGGTGCGCACCTCGCTGCCCACCTTGGTGTGCTCCGAGGTGCCCACCACGGTGCGCAACGCCGGTGCGAACCCGGGAGCGCCCCGATGTGTGCTCCAAGGTGCGGCGTGCACGAAGTCGGACCCCGGTTTGCCCCGGGTGCGCACCTCGCGTGCACCTTGGTGCGCACACCTTGGCTGGGTTGCGCGGCCTGGTGGGCACCATGGTGCGCACCAAGGAGCGCTCCGAAGTGTGCTCCAAGGTGCGGCGTGCACGAAGTCGGAGCCCGGTTTGCCCCGGGTACGCACCTCGCGTGCACCTTCGCCGGGGTGGGCACCTCGGCTGGGTTGCGCGCCCTGGTGCGCACCAAGGAGCGCTCCGAAGTGTGCTCCAAGGTGCGGCGTGCACGAAGTCGGAGCCCGGTTTGCCCCGGGTGCGCACCTTCGCCGCGGTGCGCACCATGGCGTGCACGAAGTCGGAGCCCGGTTTGCCCCGGGTGCGCACCTCGCGTGCACCTTCGGCGGGGTTGCGCGCCCTGGTGGGCACCATGGTGCGCACCAAGGAGCGCTCCGAAGTGTGCTCCAAGGTGCGGCGTGCACGAAGTCGGAGCCCGGTTTGCCCCGGGTGCGCACCTCGCGTGCACCTTCGGCGGGGTTGCGCGCCCTGGTGGGCACCATGGTGCGCACCAAGGAGCGCTCCGAAGTGTGCTCCAAGGTGCGGCGTGCACGAAGTCGGAGCCCGGTTTGCCCCGGGTGCGCACCTCGCGTGCACCTTCGCCGCGGTGGGCACCATGGCGTGCACGAAGTCGGAGCCCGGTTTGCCCCGGGTGCGCACCTCGCGTGCACCTTCGCCGGGGTGGGCACCTCGGCTGGGTTGCGCGCCCTGGTGCGCACCAAGGAGCGCTCCGAAGTGTGCTCCAAGGTGCGGCGTGCACGAAGTCGGAGCCCGGTTTGCCCCGGGTGCGCACCTCGCGTGCACCTTCGCCAGGGTGGGCACCTCGGTGCGCACACCTTCTCAATGTTTTCTTGCCTTTTCTGGAAATTGGTGAAGGCAGCGCATCAAAGGTGCGCACCTCGGTGTGCTCCGAGGTGCGAACCCGAGAGCGCTCCGAGGTGCCCACGAAGTCGAAAGTCGGGTTAATTGCATTGTTTTCCCCGGGTGCGCTCCGAGGTGCGCAACATCGGCGCGCACCAAGGAGGGCTCCGAAGTGTGCTCCAAGGTGCGCACGATGGCGTGCACCTCTGGTGCGCACGATTCGGAGCTCGGTTTGACCGGGGTGCGCACACCTTGGCTGGGTTGCGCACCTTTTGTGCGCTCCAAGGTGCGCACGAAGTCGGAGCTCGGTTTGCCCCGGGTGCGCACCTTCGCCAGGGTGCGCACCTTGATGCGCACGCCTTGGCTGGGCTGCGCACCTTGGTGGGCGCCATGGTGCGCACCTTTCGTGCGCTCCAAGGTGCGCACGAAGTCGGAGCTCGGTTTGCCCCGGGTGCGCACCTTGGTGGGCGCCATGGTGCACTCCGAGGTGCCCAAGATTGGTGCGCACCAAGGAGCGCTCCGAAGTGCGCTCCAAGGTGCGCGCGAAGTCGAAAGTTGGGTTAATTGTCCGGTTTGCCTCGGGTGCGCACCTTGCGTGCACCTTCGCCAGGGTGGGCGCCTTGGTGCGCACACCTTGGCTGGGCTGCGCACACCTTGGCACCCGCGTTTCCTTCATTTTAAATTTTTTTTTTTTACAATCTCTCAAGTGGGAAATTCTATAATCTCAACTTTTTTTGCCTTTTCAGGAAACTTTTGAATGGAGCGCATCATTGGTGCGCTCCGAAGTGTGCTCCAAAGCTCTCTCCAGCTGCGTGCACCTGCCCCGGCCGCGCACCCGGCCCCGCCCAGCTTCGCTCACCTGTCCCGGGCGTCTGGTGCGGAACCTTAGAGTAAGAAACATCACCGTGCACCTTGGCCAACGTGCGCGACTCGACCGAGCGCGCACTGGCCGAGGTGCACACCGATTTCACCTGGGTGCGCGCGCAGCACCTCGGGCGCACCGGGGTGCGCGCACAACGCCCGGGTTGCACCGTGGCCTGTGTGCTCGGGGTGCCTCGGGTGCGCGCTCGGTGTCGCCCCCGCGCGCGCGGTAGTGCGGGCAGCGCACCCCGGCCCGGCCCGGCCCCGACGAGAACGCAAACGGGCAAAAGGTTTATTCAAATAGCATTGCGACGCCCGGCGAAAAACTAAAAAAGGGTGCAACACCGGGACTTCCCGGGAGGTCACCCATCCCAGTACTACTCCGGCCCAAGCGCGCTTAACTGCGGAGTTCTGATGGGATCCGGTGCACTAATGCTGGTATGATCGCACCCGTTATGAGCTTGTCGCAGTGTGTACTTAGCAAACCGCGACCCACGTGCGAATCCACCCCGGCCACCCACCCCCGTCGAGGTGCACACCCTCCCTCGCGAAGTGCGCCCCGTTCGCCAAGTGTGAGCCCTGCCCGGGTGCGCGCACCTTGCTAGGGCGTCGGGTGTGCACCCGGCCCGGCCTACGTGCGTGCACCTGGAGGGGGCGTCGTGTGCGTGCAGTGTCCCGTCTGCAACGCGGTGCCCACACACCACCTCGGGCGCAACGACCTGCGCTCACATGTGGGCCGAGTGCACCTTGGTGCATGTTCGGGGCGCCTCGGGTGCACGCTCGATCTTGCCCCGGTGCACCAAGGCGCTCGGTTTGCCCCGGGTGCGCACTTGGTGCAAGGTGGGCACCCAAAATAGGGATCAAGCACCAAAACACAAGTTTCGGGATGCAAAATGGGACCCAAGGACCACAAATGCGTTCCAAGACCCATGATGGGTCCACGAGAACAAAAATGTGTTCCGAGACTTAATAAACAAATATTGGGTTTTAGGAGAAGAAACATGCTCTGATGCCCAAAACGAGAATCGACCCCGAAAAGGCCACAGGCCAAAAGTGGGATGCGAGACAAAAAAAAATGGGACCCGAGGACCAAAATTGGGTTCCCAGGTCGAAGACAGGGCAACCGGACAAGAAACGACCTCTAAGGCTCGAAATGAGTCCCGACGACTAAAACTTGACAAGAAGCACCCATCAGGCACCCAACTCGACACCCATGGGATGCCGACCCACCCGGGCTTCCACCTAGCACACCTTGGCACCCACCCACCCTCGCACCCAACCTCGCACCCAACTTAGCACCTTTGAACCCACATTGGCACTCACCCTGACCCTGGCACCTTGGAACCCACATTGGCACTCACCTTGACCCTGGCACCCACCTTTGCACTCACCTTGGGACCCACCCTGGCTCCCACCTCGGCACCCACCCAGACACCCACCTTGGTTCCTTGGCACCCACCTTGGATCCTTGGCACCCACCCCGACACCCACCTTGGCACGCAACTTGGCTACTTGCCACCCACCTTGGCTCCTTGACGCCCACCCCGACAACCACCCCGTGACCTACCCTGGCTAGGGTTGGTGCACACCCACCCTGGTGCCCACCTTGGCACCCACCCTATGACCCACCTTGGCACGCACCTTAGTACCCACCCCGTTACCCACCCTAGGACCCACCCCGTGACCCACCTTGGCCAGGGTGGGTGCACCCACCCTGGTGCCCACCTTGGCACCCACCCATCCTAGCACCCAGCCTGTGACCGGGCTTGGAACCCAACCTTGCACCCGCACCCGTCTTGGCCAGTGTGGGTGCGCACCCATCCTGGCACCCACGTTGTGACACACCCTTTAACCCACGCACCCTAGCACCCACGTTGGCACCCACCTTGGAACCCAACCTAGCAACTTGGCACCCACCCCGTGACCCACCTTGGCATCCACCATAGCAGTCGCCGACTTGGCACCCACCTCGGCACCCACCTTGACACTTGTGGACCCACCTTGCCACTCACCCTAGCATCGACCCATCCTAGCACCCACCCTGGCACCTTTGCACCCTAGCACTCACCCATCCTAGCACCTAACCTGTGACCCACCTTGACACTCACCCTCGCACCCACCTTGGAACCCAACCTAGCACCCACCCACCCTGACACCAACCCTAGCACCTACCCACCCTTGCACCCACCCTGTGACCCATCTTGGCACCCACCCATCCTACCACTCAACCTATCACCCACCTTCTCACCCACCTTGGCATCCACCTTAGCACCCACCCACACTGGCACCTTGGCACCCACCTCGGGCAAGGTGGGTGCACACCCACCCTGGCACCCAATTTAGAACCCACCGAGCATGTTACCCACCTTGGCACCCACATTGCAGCCCACCCTAGTACCCACCCTATGACCCACATTGGCATCCACACCCTAGCACCCAGGCACCTCGACACCCGCCTTGACACCCACCCTAGCACTGAACCTGTGACCCACCTTGGAACTCACCCTAGAACCCACCCACCCTGTGAACCACCTTGGCATCCACCTTAGCACCCACCCACCTTGGCACCCACTCTAGCACTCACCCATCCTAACACCCAACTTGTTACCCACCTTGGCACCCGCCCTCGCGTCCACCTTGAAACCCACCCTAGCACCCACCCACGCAGGAGCCCACCTTGGCACCCAACCTAACACCCACGCATCCTGGCACCCAACTTGTGACCCACCTTGGAACCCACCCTAGTACCCACCTTTGAACCCACTATATCACCAACCCACCTTGGCACCCACCCTATGACCCTCTTTGGAATCCACCCTAGCACGCACCCACCCTGGCACCCACCATGGAGCGCACCCTAGCACCCACCCACCTCGGCACGCACCTCAACACCCACCTTGGTGTGCGCACTGCGCCAACCTCTCAAAGACCCTATGTGGTGCGCTCCAAAGTGTACACCTTTGGTGCGCTCCAAGGTGCGCACCTTTGGTGCACACCGAGGTGCACACCAAAGTGTGCACCGAGGTGAGCACCAAAGTGCACTCCAGGGTGCACACCAAGGCGTGCACCTTTGGTGCGGTCAATGCAAACGAATTCGGAAGTTGGGGTCGATGTCCTAATCGCTGCTGCAGACTACACGTATGAGAATCGGACAAATAGCTTTATATAGGGGAGGTGTTGCGTTTGATGGGTCGACTCCCCTGGTTGTGTGCACTGCACCAACTTCAAAGACCCTGTCTTGTTTAAGAAGTCAAAAGTTGGGGTGGATGTCCTAATCATTGCTGCAGTCTACGCATGTATGAGAATCAGACAAATAGCTTATATAGGGGAGGTGTTGCATTCGGTGGGTTGACTCCCCTGGTTGTGCGCACTGCGCCAACCTCAAAGACCCCGCATAGCAGAAGAAGTCGGAAGTCGGATTTTGGTGAGCACCAAGGCGTGCACCTTTGGTGCGGTCAACGCAGACGAATTCAGAAGTTGGGGTGGATGTCCTAATCGTTGTTGCAGGCTACACATGTATGAGAATCAGACAAATAGCTTATATAGGGGAGGTGTTGGGTTTGATGGGTCAACTCCCTTGGTTGTGCGCATTACGCCAACCTCAAAGACCTTGTTTTCGTTAAGAAGTCAAAAGTTGGGGTCAATGTCCTAATGGCTCCTGCAGGCTACACATGTATGAGAATCGGACAAATAGCTTATATAGGGGAGGTGTTGGGTTTGATGGGTCGACTCCCCTGGTTGTGCGCATTACGTCAACCTCAAAGACCTTGTTTTCGTTAAGAAGTCAAAAGTTGGGGTCGATGTCCTAATTGCTCCTGTAGACTACACATGTATGAGAATCAGACAAATAGCTTATATAGGGGAGGTGTTGGGTTTGATGGGTTGACTCCCCTAGTTGTTCGCATTACACCAACCTCAAAGACCTTGTTTTCGTTTAGAAGCCGAAAGTTGGGGTCGATGTCCTAATTGCTCCTGCAGGCTACGCATGTATGAGAATCAGACAAATAGCTTATATAGGGGAGGTGTTGGGTTTGATGGGTCGACTCCCCTGGTTGTGCGCATTGCGCCAACCTCAAAGACCCTGCATTGCGGATGAAGTCGAAAGTCAGAGTTTGGTGTGCTACAAGGTGTGGTCGAAGGTGCTCACCTAGGTGTGCACCTTTGGAGCACAGGAAAAGTGCCCTCCAAAAGTGCGCACCTTTGGAGTGCACAAAAGTGCCCTCCAAAAGTGCGCACCTTTGGAGCGCAGAAAAGTGCCCTCCAAAAAGTGCCCTCCAAAAGTGCGCACCTTTGGAGCGCAGAAAAGTGCCCTCCAAAAAGTGCCCTCCAAAAGTGCGCACCTTTGGAGCGCAGAAAAGTGCCCTCCAAAAAGTGCCCTCCAAAAGTGCGCACCTTTGGAGCGCAGAAAAGTGCCCTCCAAAAAGTGCCCTCCAAAAGTGCGCACCTTTGGAGCGCAGAAAAGTGCCCTCCAAAAAGTGCCCTCCAAAAGTGCGCACCTTTGGAGCGCAGAAAAGTGCCCTCCAAAAAGTGCCCTCCAAAAGTGCGCACCTTTGGAGCGCAGAAAAGTGCCCTCCAAAAAGTGCCCTCCAAAAGTGCGCACCTTTGGAGCGCAGAAAAGTGCCCTCCAAAAAGTGCCCTCCAAAAGTGCGCACCTTTGGAGCGCAGAAAAGTGCCCTCCAAAAAGTGCCCTCCAAAAGTGCGCACCTTTGGAGCGCAGAAAAGTGCCCTCCAAAAAGTGCCCTCCAAAAGTGCGCACCTTTGGAGCGCAGAAAAGTGCCCTCCAAAAGTGCGCACTTTTGGTGCGCACCAAGGCGCTGGTTCGGTCGTTGCAGGCGAGTTCGGAAGTTGGGGTCGATGTCCTGAGCGGAGGTGCAAACTACACAGGTGTCGGAATCGGACAAATAGCTTATATAGGGGAGGTGTATGCTTCGATGGGTCGACTCCCCAGGTTGAGCGCACCGCGCCAACCTCAAAGACCCTACGGTATGGATGAAGTCGGAAGTTGGGTCCGATGACCGATTCGATTAGTAGGTATGCTCATGAGGTCGGAATTTGGGTCCGATGACCTGCCATGTGCAGGAAGGCGAATGTTGACACTGTGCGTTGCAAGGTGCACACCAAGGCGCTGGTGCGGTCTTTTTAGTCGAGTTCGGAAGTTGGGGTCGATGTCCTGATCGGAGGTGCAAGCTACACAGGTGTGGGAATCGGACAAATAGCTTATATAGGGGAGGTGTATGCTTCGTTGGGTCGACTCCCCGGGTTGAGCGCACCGCGCCAACCTCAAAGACCCTACGGTATGGATGAAGTCGGAAGTTGGGTCCGATGACCGATTCGATATGTAGGCATACTCGCGAGGTCGGAATTTGGGTCCGATGACCTGCCACGTGCAGGAAGGCGAATGTTGGCACTGTGCGTTGCAAGGTGCGCACCAAGGCGCTGGTTCGGTCGTTGGAGGCGAGTTCGGAAGTTGGGGTCGATGTCTTGATCGGAGGTGCAAACTACACAGGTGTGGGAATCGGACAAATAGCTTATATAGGGGAGGTGTATGCTTCGTTGGGTCGACTCCCCGGGTTGAGCGCACCGCGCCAACCTCAAAGACCCTACGGTATGGATGAAGTCGGAAGTTGGGTCCGATGACCGATTCGATATGTAGGCATACTCGCGAGGTCGGAATTTGGGTCCGATGACCTGCCATGTGCAGGAAGGCGAATGTTGGGACTGTGCGTCGCAAGGTGCGCACCAAGGCGCTGGTGCCGTCGTTGCAGTCGAGTTCGGAAGTTGGGGTCGATGTCCTGGTCAGAGGTGCAAACTACACAGGTGTGGGAATCGGACAAATAGCTTATATAGGGGAGGTGTATGCTTCGATGGGTCGACTCCCTGGGTTGAGCGCACCGCGCCAACCTCAAAGACCCTACAGTATGGATGAAGTCGGAAGTTGGGTCCGATGACCGATTCGATACGTAGGCATATTGGCGAGGTCTGAATTTGTGTCCGATGACCTGCCATGCGCAGGAAGGCGGAATTTGGGTCCGATGACCGAGTTGATGGCGTGCCATGCGCAGAAAGGCGGAATTTGGGTCCGATGACCGAGTTGATGTTGATGGCCCGCCATGCACAGGAAGGCGGAATTTGGGTCCGATGACCGATTTGAAGGCGTGCCATACGCAAAAAGGCGGAGTTTGGGTCCGATGACCGAGTTGATATTGATGGCCCGCCATGCGCAGGAAGGCGGAATTTGGGTCCGATGACCTGACATACGCATGGAGTCCGACTCGGGGGCCGATGTTCGATTCGATGACTTGCATTGTGGGTAAAGTCGGAAGTTGTGGTCTTTGACCCGATTCGATGACCAGACTTCGGCTGCTTGAGAATCGGACAAATAACTTATATAGGGGAGGTAGTGTTCTCGAGCATCCTCCCCCCGTGCCCGTTTATGTCGATTGATGCTGGTGCTCGACTGGTTGGAGCGCTCGGATGCAAAAATCTTGCACCAGGATTTATCGATTGTGATGGACACGGCAAGTCTCCTGATTGCTATGCAGGAGCTCATCGTGAATCTCTATGCGGCCTTGGTATGGACTCGACCTGCGGAATGGTTCGGCAATGGTAGTCGCTCCAACACGTCCTTGCAATGGCCACAGAGGTGATTCGACTAGAGCTCCAGTCTAGCTTTTGGGTTGCTTGGCGGACTGGTATAGCCGCGATCGAGTTCCGGCCATGAACGTTTTAGATAGCTCTTGGGCTTTCTGGGACGGAAGTCGGAAGTTTGGGCTGTTGTCCGATTTGATGACCATTCTTCGGATGTGTGAGAATCGGACAAATAACTTATATAGGGGACTGTGTTGTCTCACGCAGCCCCCTCCGTGCCCCTCTATCTCGACCGATGTTGGTGCTTGAAAGGGTTGGGATTGCTCGGATTTATAAACGTGCACCACCATTTGTCGAGTGTGAGGGACGCGGCAGGTCTCCTAAATGCTATGCGGGCGCTCTCTGAGAATCTCTATCCGGCCTCGACACAGACTAGTCTTGCTGAATGGTTTGGCACTGGTAGTCGATCCAACACGTCGTTGTTGTGGCCGCCTAGGCGATTCGATTCGAGCCCCCGTCTAGCTTTTGGGTTGCTTGGCGGATTTTGCCCTATCCGCAAGTGAGCTCGGTCCCTAAACGTTCGAGAAACCCGATTGCTATGCGCCGACTCTCTTTCTTGCGAGCCTCCATCTAGCTTTTGGGTCTCTACGGAACGGAAGTCGGAATCTGGGACCGTTGTTTGATTCGACGAGGCAGACTACGGTTGTGCGAGAATCGGACAAATAACTTATATAGGGGAGGTGTTGACTGGAGCATTCTCCCCCGTGCCCCTCTAACTCGACCAATGCTGGCGCTCGAACGGTGGTAGCGCTCGGATTTTCATTGAGCGCCAGCATTGGTCGATTTAGAGGGGCATGCGAGATTCCCGAATGCTATGCGAGGGCTCTAACGGAAATGTCTATTGGTTTCGGTATGGATGCAATTGCGAGTGGTTCGGCAAAGGTAGTCGTTCCGATGCGTCCATGTCGTGGCCAAATCGATAATTCGATTTGAGCCCTCGTATAGCATTTGGGTCTCTCGATGTGATTCCGCATTCCAGTCCCTTTGGGCACTGCTTGAGCCGCATCCCAGGGGGTTCCCTTCCCAATAATCTGCCTCGCAACCCGATTGCTATGCGGTGAGGCTCCTCGGCCGCCTCGGAACTATCTGTGTATCAGACGCATCGCGGGATAAGGGGTTGGCAACGGTAGTCGCCCCAAGCGCGTCCGATGCTTGGACCATTCCGAGGCGGCCCTGAAGCCTCTTCCGTCTAGCCGTTGGGTCCTTCTCGCCGCATCCCTCGCCTCGCACCCCGATTGCTATGCGGTGAGGCTCCTCGGCCGCCTCGGAACTATCTGTGTATCGGACGCGTCGCGGGATAAGGGGTTGTCACTGGTAGTCGCCCCAAGCGCGTCCGATGCTTGGACCATTCCGAGGCGGCCCTGAAGCCTCTTCCGTCTAGCCGTTGGGTCCTTCTCGCCGCATCCCTCGCCTCGCACCCCGATTGCTATGCGGTGAGGCTCCTCGGCCGCCTCGGAACTATCTGTGTATCGGACGCGTCGCGGGATAAGGGGTTGTCATTGGTAGTCGCCCCAAGCACGTCCGATGCTTGGACCATTCCGAGGCGGCCCTGAAGCCTCTTCCGTCTAGCCGTTGGGTCCTTCTCGCCGCATCCCTCGCCTCGCACCCCGATTGCTATGCGGTGAGGCTCCTCGGCCGCCTCGGAACTATCTGTGTATCGGACGCGTCGCGGGATAAGGGGTTGTCACTGGTAGTCGCCCCAAGCGCGTCCGATGCTTGGACCATTCCGAGGCGGCCCTGAAGCCTCTTCCGTCTAGCCGTTGGGTCCTTCTCGCCGCATCCCTCGCCTCGCACCCCGATTGCTATGCGGTGAGGCTCCTCGGCCGCCTCGGAACTATCTGTGTATCGGACGCGTCGCGGGATAAGGGGTTGTCACTGGTAGTCGCCCCAAGCGCGTTCGATGCTTGGACCATTCCGAGGCGGCCCTGAAGCCTCTTCCGTCTAGCCGTTGGGTCCTTCTCGCCGCATCCCTCGCCTCGCACCCCGATTGCTATGCGGTGAGGCTCCTCGGCCGCCTTGGAACTATCTGTGTATCGGACGCGTCGCGGGATAAGGGGTTGTCACTGGTAGTCGCCCCAAGCGCGTCCGATGCTTGGACCATTCCGAGGCGGACCCGAAGCCTCTTCCGTCTAGCCGTTGGGTCCTTCTCGCCGCATCCTTCGCCTCGCACCCCGATTGCTATGCGGTGAGGCTCCTCGGCCGCCTCGGAACTATCTGTGTATCGGACGCGTCGCGGGATAAGGGGTTGTCACTGGTAGTCGCCCCAAGCGCGTCCGATGCTTGGACCATTCCGAGGCGGACCCGAAGCCTCTTCCGTCTAGCCGTTGGGTCCTTCTCGCCGCATCCCTCGCCTCGCACCCCGATTGCTATGCGGTGAGGCTCCTCGGCCGCCTTGGAACTATCTGTGTATCGGACGCGTCGCGGGATAAGGGGTTGTCACTGGTAGTCGCCCCAAGCGCGTCCGATGCTTGGACCATTCCGAGGCGGACCCGAAGCCTCTTCCGTCTAGCCGTTGGGTCCTTCTCGCCGCATCCCTCGCCTCGCACCCCGATTGCTATGCGGTGAGGCTCCTCGGCCGCCTTGGAACTATCTGTGTATCGGACGCGTCGCGGGATAAGGGGTTGTCACTGGTAGTCGCCCCAAGCGCGTCCGATGCTTGGACCATTCCGAGGCGGACCCGAAGCCTCTTCCGTCTAGCCGTTGGGTCCTTCTCGCCGCATCCCTCGCCTCGCACCCCGATTGCTATGCGGTGAGGCTCCTCGGCCGCCTTGGAACTATCTGTGTATCGGACGCGTCGCGGGATAAGGGGTTGTCACTGGTAGTCGCCCCAAGCGCGTCCGATGCTTGGACCATTCCGAGGCGGCCCCGAAGCCTCTTCCGTCTAGCCGTTGGGTCCTTCTCGCCGCATCCCTCGCCTCGCACCCCGATTGCTATGCGGTGAGGCTCCTCGGCCGCCTTGGAACTATCTGTGTATCGGACGCGTCGCGGGATAAGGGGTTGTCACTGGTAGTCGCCCCAAGCGCGTCCGATGCTTGGACCATTCCGAGGCGGCCCCGAAGCCTCTTCCGTGTAGCCGTTGGGTCCTTCTCGCCGCATCCCTCGCCTCGCACCCCGATTGCTATGCGGTGAGGCTCCTCGGCCGCCTTGGAACTATCTGTGTATCGGACGCGTCGCGGGATAAGGGGTTGTCACTGGTAGTCGCCCCAAGCGCGTCCGATGCTTGGACCATTCCGAGGCGGACCTGAAGCCTCTTCCCTCTAGCCGTTGGGGCTTTCTCGCCGCATCCCTCGCCTCGCACCCTGATTGCTATGCTGTGAGGCTCCTCGGCCGCCTTGGAACTATCTGTGTATCGGACGCATCGCGGGATAAGGGGTTGGCAGTGGTAGTCGCCCCAAGCGCATCCGATGCTTGGACCATTCCGAGGCGGCCCTGCAGCCTCTTCCGTCTAGCCGTTGGGGCCATCTCGCCGCATCCCCCACCTCGCACCACGATTGCTATGCGGTGAGGCTCCTTGGCCGCCTCGGAACTATCTGTGTATCGGACGCATCGCGGGATAAGGGGTTGTCACTGGTAGTCGCCCCAAGCGCGTCCGATGCTTGGACTATTCCGAGGCGGCCCTGCAGCCTCTTCCGTCTAGCCGTTGGGGCCATCTCGCTGCATCCCCCACCTCCTCGGCCGCCTCGGAACTATCTGTGTATCGGACGCATCGCGGGATAAGGGGTTGGCAGTGGTAGTCGCCCCAAGCGCGTCCGATGCTTGGACTATTCCGAGGCAGCCCTGCATCCTCTTCCGTCTAGCCTTTGGGGCCATCTCGCCGCATCCCTCGCCTCGCACCCCGATTGCTATGCGGTGAGGCTCCTCGGCCGCCTGGGAACTATCTTCGTATCGGACGCATCGCGGGATAAGGGGTTGTCACTGGTAGTCGCCCCAAGCGCGTCCGATGCTTGGACTATTCCGAGGCGGCCCTGTGGCCTCTTCCGTCTAGCCGTTGGGGCCATCTCGCCGCATCCCCCACCTCGCACCCCGATTGCTATGCGGTGAGGCTCTTCGGCCGCCTTGGAACTATCTTCGTATCGGACGCATCGCGGGATAAGGGGTTGTCACTGGTAGTGGCCCCAAGCGCGTCCGATGCTTGGACTATTCCGAGGCGGCCCTGCAGCCTCTTCCGTCTAGCCGTTGGGGCCATCTCGCCGCATCCCCCACCTCGCACCCCGATTGCTATGCGGTGAGGCTCCTCGGCCGCCTTGGAACTATCTTCGTATCGGACGCATCGCGGGATAAGGGGTTGTCACTGGTAGTCGCCCCAAGCGCGTCCGATGCTTGGACTATTCCGACGCGGCCCTGTGGCCTCTTCCGTCTAGCCGTTGGGGCCATCTCGCCGCATCCCCCACCTCGCACCCCGATTGCTATGCGGTGAGGCTCCTCGGCCGCCTTGGAACCATCTTCGTATCGGACGCATCGCGGGATAGGGGGCTGTCACTGGTAGTCGCCCCAAGCGTGTCCGATGCTTGGACCATTCCTAGGCGGCCCTGAAGCCTCTTCCGTCTAGCCGTTGGGGCCTTCCCGCCCCATCCCTCGCCTCGCACCCCCGATTGCTATGCGGTGAGGCTCCTCGGCCGCCTTGGAACCATCTGTGTATCGGACGCATCGCGGGATAAGGGGTTGGCACTGGCAGTCGCCCCAAGCGCGTCCGATGCTTGGACCATTCCGAGGTGGCCCTGAAGCCTCTTCCGTCTAGCCGTTGGGGCCTTCCCGCCCCATCCCTCGCCTCGCACCCCGATTGATATGCGGTGAGGCTCCTCGGCCGCCTTGGAACTATCTGTGTATCGGACGCATCGCGGGATAAGGGGTTGGCACTGGTAGTCGTCCCAATCGCATCCGATGCTTGGACCATTCCGAGGCGGCCCTGCAGCCTCTTCCGTTTAGCCGTCGGGGCCTTCCCGCCGCATCCCTCGCCTCGCATCCCGATTCCTATGCGGTGAGTCTTCTCGGCCGCCGCGGAACTATACCTGTTATTGCTACTGCATCCTTCGGCTGGTAACCTCCTCTGCCGC
>NW_026728929.1:197500-222500 GCF_030272615.1 Cryptomeria japonica
ATCAAAGGTGCGCAATGCTGGTGCGAACCCGGGAGCGCTCCGATGTGTGCTCCAAGGTGCGGCGTGCACGAAGTCCGAGCCCGGTTTGCCCCGGGTGCGCACCTCGCGTGCACCTTCGCCGGGGTGAGCACCTTGGTGTGCAGACCTTGGTTGGGTTGCGCGCCCTGGTGCGCACCAAGGAGCGCTCTGAAGTGTGCTCCAAGGTGCGGCGTGCACGAAGTCGGAGCCCGGTTTGCCCCGGGTGTGCACCTCGGGTGCGCACCTCGCGTGCACCTTCGCTGCGGTGGGCACCTTGGCTGGGTTGCGCGCCTTGGTGGGCACCATGCAGTGCACGAAGTCGGAGCCCGGATTGCCCCGGGCGCGCACCTCCGCCAGGGTGGGCACCTTGGTGCGCACAACTTGCCTGGGCTGCGCACCAGGAAGGGCTCAAGATGGCACCCGCGTTCCGTTTTTTTCACTATCTTTCAGAACGGAAATTTTAAAATCTCGTTTTTTTTTGCCTTTTCTGGAAATTAGTGAAGGCAGCGCATCAAAGGTGCGCAACGCTGGTGCGAACCTGGGAGCGCTCCGATGTGTGCTCCAAGGTGCGGCGTGCACGAAGTCGGACCCCGGTTTGCCCCGGGTGCGCACCTCGCGTGCACCTTGGTGCGCACACCTTGGCTGGGTTGCGCGCCCTGGTGGGCACCATGGTGCACACCAAGGAGCGCTCCGAAGTGTGCTCCAAGGTGCGGCGTGCACGAAGTCGGAGCCCGGTTTGCCCCGGGTGCGCACCTCGCGTGCACCTTCGCCGCGGTGGGCACCATGGCGTGCACGAAGTCGGAGCCCGGTTTGCCCCGGGTGCGCACCTCGCGTGCACCTTCGCCGGGGTGGGCACCTTGGTGTGCAGACCTTGGCTGGGTTGCGCGCCCTGGTGGGCACCATGGTGCGCACCAAGGAGCGCTCCGAAGTGTGCTCCAAGGTGCGGCCTGCACGAAGTCGGAGCCCGGTTTGCCCCGGGTGTGCACCTCGGGTGGGCACCTTGGTGCGCATGCCTTGCCTGGGCTGCGCACCAGGGCGGGCTCAAGATGGCACCCGCGTTCCTTTTTTTTCACTATCTTTCAAAACGGAAATTTTAAAATCTCATTTTTTTTTGCCTTTTTCTGGAAATTAGTGAAGGCAGCGCATCAAAGGTGCGCACCTCGCTGCCCACCACGGTGCGCAACGCCGGTGGGCACCCGGGAGTGCTTCGAAGTGTGCTCCAAGGTGCTGCGTGCACGTTGTCGGAGCCCGGTTTGCCCCGGGTGCGCACCTCGCGTGCACCTTCGTCGGGGTGGGCACCTTGGCTGGGTTTGCCCCGGCTGCGCTCCGAAGCGGGGTTATTGGAGCGCCGCCTCTTTTTTTGTCGGAGCGTTTGGTGGGGTTTCTCGCATTGGCTCTTCCCAGGCCCGGTTGCCACCCTGGCGCGCACGAAGTCGGAAGTAGGGTTAATTGCCCGGGTGCGCACCTTTGCCAGGGTGGGCACCTTACCTGGGCTGCGCACCAGGGCGGGCTCAAGATGGCACGCGCGTTCCGTTTTTTTCACTATCTTTCAAAACGGAAATTTTAAAATCTCCTTTTTTTTTTGCCTTTTCTGGAAATTAGTGAAGGCAGCGCATCAAAGGTGCGCACCTCGCTGCCCACCTTGGTGTGCTCTGAGGTGCGCACCCGGGAGCGCTACGAAGTGTGCTCCAAGGTGCGGCGTGCACGTTGTCGGAGCCCGGTTTGCCCCGGGTGCGCACCTCGCCTGCACCTTGGCCGGGGTGGGCACCTTGGCTGGGTTTGCCCAGGGTGCGCTCCGAAGCGGGGTTACTGGAGCGCCCCCTCTTTTTTTGTCAGAGCGTTTGGTGGGGTTTCTCGCATTGGCTCTTCCCAGGCCCGGTTGTTGGGTGCGCTCCCACCCTGGCGCGCGCGAAGTTGGAAGTTGGGTTAATTGCCCGGGCGCGCACCTTCGCCAGGGTGGGCACCTTGGTGCGCACACCTTGGCTGGGCTGCGCACCAGGGCGGGCTCAAGATGGCACCAGCATTCCCTTTTTCTCACTATCTTTCAAAACGGAAATTTTAAAATCTCGTTTTTTTTTTGCCTTTTATGGAAATTAGTGAAGGCATCGCATCAAAGGTGCGCACCTCGCTGCCCACCTTGGTGTGCTCCGAGGTGCCCACCACGGTGCGCAACGCCGGTGCGAACCCGGGAGCGCCCCGATGTGTGCTCCAAGGTGCGGCGTGCACGAAGTCGGACCCCGGTTTGCCCCGGGTGCGCACCTCGCGTGCACCTTGGTGCGCACACCTTGGCTGGGTTGCGCGGCCTGGTGGGCACCATGGTGCGCACCAAGGAGCGCTCCGAAGTGTGCTCCAAGGTGCGGCGTGCACGAAGTCGGAGCCCGGTTTGCCCCGGGTACGCACCTCGCGTGCACCTTCGCCGGGGTGGGCACCTCGGCTGGGTTGCGCGCCCTGGTGCGCACCAAGGAGCGCTCCGAAGTGTGCTCCAAGGTGCGGCGTGCACGAAGTCGGAGCCCGGTTTGCCCCGGGTGCGCACCTCGCGTGCACCTTCGGCGGGGTTGCGCGCCCTGGTGGGCACCATGGTGCGCACCAAGGAGCGCTCCGAAGTGTGCTCCAAGGTGCGGCGTGCACGAAGTCGGAGCCCGGTTTGCCCCGGGTGCGCACCTCGCGTGCACCTTCGGCGGGGTTGCGCGCCCTGGTGGGCACCATGGTGCGCACCAAGGAGCGCTCCGAAGTGTGCTCCAAGGTGCGGCGTGCACGAAGTCGGAGCCCGGTTTGCCCCGGGTGCGCACCTCGCGTGCACCTTCGCCGCGGTGGGCACCATGGCGTGCACGAAGTCGGAGCCCGGTTTGCCCCGGGTGCGCACCTCGCGTGCACCTTCGCCGGGGTGGGCACCTCGGCTGGGTTGCGCGCCCTGGTGCGCACCAAGGAGCGCTCCGAAGTGTGCTCCAAGGTGCGGCGTGCACGAAGTCGGAGCCCGGTTTGCCCCGGGTGCGCACCTCGCGTGCACCTTCGCCAGGGTGGGCACCTCGGTGCGCACACCTTCTCAATGTTTTCTTGCCTTTTCTGGAAATTGGTGAAGGCAGCGCATCAAAGGTGCGCACCTCGGTGTGCTCCGAGGTGCGAACCCGAGAGCGCTCCGAGGTGCCCACGAAGTCGAAAGTCGGGTTAATTGCATTGTTTTCCCCGGGTGCGCTCCGAGGTGCGCAACATCGGCGCGCACCAAGGAGGGCTCCGAAGTGTGCTCCAAGGTGCGCACGATGGCGTGCACCTCTGGTGCGCACGATTCGGAGCTCGGTTTGACCGGGGTGCGCACACCTTGGCTGGGTTGCGCACCTTTTGTGCGCTCCAAGGTGCGCACGAAGTCGGAGCTCGGTTTGCCCCGGGTGCGCACCTTCGCCAGGGTGCGCACCTTGATGCGCACGCCTTGGCTGGGCTGCGCACCTTGGTGGGCGCCATGGTGCGCACCTTTCGTGCGCTCCAAGGTGCGCACGAAGTCGGAGCTCGGTTTGCCCCGGGTGCGCACCTTGGTGGGCGCCATGGTGCACTCCGAGGTGCCCAAGATTGGTGCGCACCAAGGAGCGCTCCGAAGTGCGCTCCAAGGTGCGCGCGAAGTCGAAAGTTGGGTTAATTGTCCGGTTTGCCTCGGGTGCGCACCTTGCGTGCACCTTCGCCAGGGTGGGCGCCTTGGTGCGCACACCTTGGCTGGGCTGCGCACACCTTGGCACCCGCGTTTCCTTCATTTTAAATTTTTTTTTTTTACAATCTCTCAAGTGGGAAATTCTATAATCTCAACTTTTTTTGCCTTTTCAGGAAACTTTTGAATGGAGCGCATCATTGGTGCGCTCCGAAGTGTGCTCCAAAGCTCTCTCCAGCTGCGTGCACCTGCCCCGGCCGCGCACCCGGCCCCGCCCAGCTTCGCTCACCTGTCCCGGGCGTCTGGTGCGGAACCTTAGAGTAAGAAACATCATCGTGCACCTTGGCCAACGTGCGCGACTCGACCGAGCGCGCACTGGCCGAGGTGCACACCGATTTCACCTGGGTGCGCGCGCAGCACCTCGGGCGCACCGGGGTGCGCGCACAACGCCCGGGTTGCACCGTGGCCTGTGTGCTCGGGGCGCCTCGGGTGCGCGCTCGGTGTCGCCCCCGCGCGCGCGGTAGTGCGGGCAGCGCACCCCGGCCCGGCCCGGCCCCGACGAGAACGCAAACGGGCAAAAGGTTTATTCAAATAGCATTGCGATGCCCGGCGAAAAACTAAAAAAGGGTGCAACACCGGGACTTCCCGGGAGGTCACCCATCCCAGTACTACTCCGGCCCAAGCGCGCTTAACTGCGGAGTTCTGATGGGATCCGGTGCACTAACGCTGGTATGATCGCACCCGTTATGAGCTTGTCGCAGTGTGTACTTAGCAAACCGCGACCCACGTGCGAATCCACCCCGGCCACCCACCCCCGTCGAGGTGCACACCCTCCCTCGCGAAGTGCGCCCCGTTCGCCAAGTGTGAGCCCTGCCCGGGTGCGCGCACCTTGCTAGGGCGTCGGGTGTGCACCCGGCCCGGCCTACGTGCGTGCACCTGTAGGGGGCGTCGTGTGCGTGCAGTGTCCCGTCTGCAACGCGGTGCCCACACACCACCTCGGGCGCAACGACCTGCGCTCACATGTGGGCCGAGTGCACCTTGGTGCATGTTCGGGGCGCCTCGGGTGCACGCTCGATCTTGCCCCGGTGCACCAAGGCGCTCGGTTTGCCCCGGGTGCGCACTTGGTGCAAGGTGGGCACCCAAAATAGGGATCAAGCACCAAAACACAAGTTTCGGGATGCAAAATGGGACCCAAGGACCACAAATGCGTTCCAAGACCCATGATGGGTCCACGAGAACAAAAATGTGTTCCGAGACTTAATAAACAAATATTGGGTTTTAGGAGAAGAAACATGCTCTGATGCCCAAAACGAGAATCGACCCCGAAAAGGCCACAGGCCAAAAGTGGGATGCGAGACAAAAAAAAATGGGACCCGAGGACCAAAATTGGGTTCCCAGGTCGAAGACAGGGCAACCGGACAAGAAACGACCTCTAAGGCTCGAAATGAGTCCCGACGACTAAAACTTGACAAGAAGCACCCATCAGGCACCCAACTCGACACCCATGGGATGCCGACCCACCCGGGCTTCCACCTAGCACACCTTGGCACCCACCCACCCTCGCACCCAACCTCGCACCCAACTTAGCACCTTTGAACCCACATTGGCACTCACCCTGACCCTGGCACCTTGGAACCCACATTGGCACTCACCTTGACCCTGGCACCCACCTTTGCACTCACCTTGGGACCCACCCTGGCTCCCACCTCGGCACCCACCCAGACACCCACCTTGGTTCCTTGGCACCCACCTTGGATCCTTGGCACCCACCCCGACACCCACCTTGGCACGCAACTTGGCTACTTGCCACCCACCTTGGCTCCTTGACGCCCACCCCGACAACCACCCCGTGACCTACCCTGGCTAGGGTTGGTGCACACCCACCCTGGTGCCCACCTTGGCACCCACCCTATGACCCACCTTGGCACGCACCTTAGTACCCACCCCGTTACCCACCCTAGGACCCACCCCGTGACCCACCTTGGCCAGGGTGGGTGCCTTGGTGCGCACAACTTGCCTGGGCTGCACACCAGGGCGGGCTCAAGATGGCACCCGCGTTCCGTTTTTTTCACTATCTTTCAAAACGGAAATTTTAAAATCTCATTTTTTTCTTTTTTTTGCCTTTTCTGGAAATTAGTGAAGGCAGCGCATCAAAGGTGCGCAATGCTGGTGCGAACCCGGGAGCGCTCCGATGTGTGCTCCAAGGTGCGGCGTGCACGAAGTCCGAGCCCGGTTTGCCCCGGGTGCGCACCTCGCGTGCACCTTCGCCGGGGTGAGCACCTTGGCTGGGTTGCGCGCCCTGGTGCGTACCAAGGAGCGCTCTGAAGTGTGCTCCAAGGTGCGGCGTGCACGAAGTCGGAGCCCGGTTTGCCCCGGGTGTGCACCTCGGGTGCGCACCTCGCGTGCACCTTCGCTGCGGTGGGCACCTTGGCTGGGTTGCGCGCCTTGGTGGGCACCATGCAGTGCACGAAGTCGGAGCCCGGTTTGCCCCGGGCGCGCACCTCCGCCAGGGTGGGCACCTTGGTGCGCACAACTTGCCTGGGCTGCGCATCAGGAAGGGCTCAAGATGGCACCCGCGTTCCGTTTTTTTCACTATCTTTCAGAACGGAAATTTTAAAATATCGTTTTTTTTTGCCTTTTCTGGAAATTAGTGAAGGCAGCGCATCAAAGGTGCGCAACGCTGGTGCGAACCTGGGAGCGCTCCGATGTGTGCTCCAAGGTGCGGCGTGCACGAAGTCGGAGCCCGGTTTGCCTCGGGTGCGCCCTGGTGGGCACCATGGTGCGCACCAAGGAGCGCTCCGAAGTGTGCTCCAAGGTGCGGCCTGCACGAAGTCGGAGCCCGGTTTGCCCCGGGTGTGCACCTCGGGTGGGCACCTTGGTGCGCATGCCTTGCCTGGGCTGCGCACCAGGGCGGGCTCAAGATGGCACCCGCGTTCCTTTTTTTTCACTATCTTTCAAAACGGAAATTTTAAAATCTCATTTTTTTTTGCCTTTTTCTGGAAATTAGTGAAGGCAGCGCATCAAAGGTGCGCACCTCGCTGCCCACCACGGTGCGCAACGCCGGTGGGCACCCGGGAGTGCTTCGAAGTGTGCTCCAAGGTGCTGCGTGCACGTTGTCGGAGCCCGGTTTGCCCCGGGTGCGCACCTCGCGTGCACCTTCGTCGGGGTGGGCACCTTGGCTTGGTTTGCCCCGGCTGCGCTCCGAAGCGGGGTTATTGGAGCGCCGCCTCTTTTTTTGTCGGAGCGTTTGGTGGGGTTTCTCGCATTGGCTCTTCCGAGGCCCGGTTGCCACCCTGGCGCGCACGAAGTCGGAAGTAGGGTTAATTGCCCGGGTGCGCACCTTTGCCAGGGTGGCACCTTACCTGGGCTGCGCACCAGGGCGGGCTCAAGATGGCACGCGCGTTCCGTTTTTTTCACTATCTTTCAAAACGGAAATTTTAAAATCTCCTTTTTTTTTTGCCTTTTCTGGAAATTAGTGAAGGCAGCGCATCAAAGGTGCGCACCTCGCTGCCCACCTTGGTGTGCTCTGAGGTGCGCACCCGGGAGCGCTACGAAGTGTGCTCCAAGGTGCGGCGTGCACGTTGTCGGAGCCCGGTTTGCCCCGGGTGCGCACCTCGCCTGCACCTTGGCCGGGGTGGGCACCTTGGCTGGGTTTGCCCAGGGTGCGCTCCGAAGCGGGGTTACTGGAGCGCCCCCTCTTTTTTTGTCAGAGAGTTTGGTGGGGTTTCTCGCATTGGCTCTTCCCAGGCCCGGTTGTTGGGTGCGCTCCCACCCTGGCGCGCGCGAAGTTGGAAGTTGGGTTAATTGCCCGGGCGCGCACCTTCGCCAGGGTGGGCACCTTGGTGCGCAAACCTTGGCTGGGCTGCGCACCAGGGCGGGCTCAAGATGGCACCAGCATTCCCTTTTTCTCACTATCTTTCAAAACGGAAATTTTAAAATCTCGTTTTTTTTTTGCCTTTTATGGAAATTAGTGAAGGCATCGCATCAAAGGTGCGCACCTCGCTGCCCACCTTGGTGTGCTCCGAGGTGCCCACCACGGTGCGCAACGCCGGTGCGAACCCGGGAGCGCCCCGATGTGTGCTCCAAGGTGCGGCGTGCACGAAGTCGGACCCCGGTTTGCCCCGGGTGCGCACCTCGCGTGCACCTTGGTGCGCACACCTTGGCTGGGTTGCGCGGCCTGGTGGGCACCATGGTGCGCACCAAGGAGCGCTCCGAAGTGTGCTCCAAGGTGCGGCGTGCACGAAGTCGGAGCCCGGTTTGCCCCGGGTGCGCACCTTCGCCGCGGTGGGCACCATGGCGTGCACGAAGTCGGAGCCCGGTTTGCCCCGGGTGCGCACCTCGCGTGCACCTTCGCCGGGGTGGGCACCTCGGCTGGGTTGCGCGCCCTGGTGCGCACCAAGGAGCGCTCTGAAGTGTGCTCCAAGGTGCGGCGTGCACGAAGTCGGAGCCCGGTTTGCCCCGGGTGTGCACCTCGGGTGCGCACCTCGCGTGCACCTTCGCTGCGGTGGGCACCTTGGCTGGGTTGCGCGCCTTGGTGGGCACCATGCAGTGCACGAAGTCGGAGCCCGGATTGCCCCGGGCGCGCACCTCCGCCAGGGTGGGCACCTTGGTGCGCACAACTTGCCTGGGCTGCGCACCAGGAAGGGCTCAAGATGGCACCCGCGTTCCGTTTTTTTCACTATCTTTCAGAACGGAAATTTTAAAATCTCGTTTTTTTTTGCCTTTTCTGGAAATTAGTGAATGCAGCGCATCAAAGGTGCGCAACGCTGGTGCGAACCTGGGAGCGCTCCGATGTGTGCTCCAAGGTGCGGCGTGCACGAAGTCGGACCCCGGTTTGCCCCGGGTGCGCACCTCGCGTGCACCTTGGTGCGCACACCTTGGCTGGGTTGCGCGCCCTGGTGGGCACCATGGTGCGCACCAAGGAGCGCTCCGAAGTGTGCTCCAAGGTGCGGCGTGCACGAAGTCGGAGCCCGGTTTGCCCCGGGTGCGCACCTCGCGTGCACCTTCGCCGCGGTGGGCACCATGGCGTGCACGAAGTCGGAGCCCGGTTTGCCCCGGGTGCGCACCTCGCGTGCACCTTCGCCGGGGTGGGCACCTTGGTGTGCAGACCTTGGCTGGGTTGCGCGCCCTGGTGGGCACCATGGTGCGCACCAAGGAGCGCTCCGAAGTGTGCTCCAAGGTGCGGCCTGCACGAAGTCGGAGCCCGGTTTGCCCCGGGTGTGCACCTCGGGTGGGCACCTTGGTGCGCATGCCTTGCCTGGGCTGCGCACCAGGGCGGGCTCAAGATGGCACCCGCGTTCCTTTTTTTTCACTATCTTTCAAAACGGAAATTTTAAAATCTCATTTTTTTTTGCCTTTTTCTGGAAATTAGTGAAGGCAGCGCATCAAAGGTGCGCACCTCGCTGCCCACCACGGTGCGCAACGCCGGTGGGCACCCGGGAGTGCTTCGAAGTGTGCTCCAAGGTGCTGCGTGCACGTTGTCGGAGCCCGGTTTGCCCCGGGTGCGCACCTCGCGTGCACCTTCGTCGGGGTGGGCACCTTGGCTGGGTTTGCCCCGGCTGCGCTCCGAAGCGGGGTTATTGGAGCGCCGCCTCTTTTTTTGTCGGAGCGTTTGGTGGGGTTTCTCGCATTGGCTCTTCCGAGGCCCGGTTGCCACCCTGGCGCGCACGAAGTCGGAAGTAGGGTTAATTGCCCGGGTGCGCACCTTTGCCAGGGTGGGCACCTTACCTGGGCTGCGCACCAGGGCGGGCTCAAGATGGCACGCGCGTTCCGTTTTTTTCACTATCTTTCAAAACGGAAATTTTAAAATCTCCTTTTTTTTTTGCCTTTTCTGGAAATTAGTGAAGGCAGCGCATCAAAGGTGCGCACCTCGCTGCCCACCTTGGTGTGCTCTGAGGTGCGCACCCGGGAGCGCTACGAAGTGTGCTCCAAGGTGCGGCGTGCACGTTGTCGGAGCCCGGTTTGCCCCGGGTGCGCACCTCGCCTGCACCTTGGCCGGGGTGGGCACCTTGGCTGGGTTTGCCCAGGGTGCGCTCCGAAGCGGGGTTACTGGAGCGCCCCCTCTTTTTTTGTCAGAGCGTTTGGTGGGGTTTCTCGCATTGGCTCTTCCCAGGCCCGGTTGTTGGGTGCGCTCCCACCCTGGCGCGCGCGAAGTTGGAAGTTGGATTAATTGCCCGGGCGCGCACCTTCGCCAGGGTGGGCACCTTGGTGCGCACACCTTGGCTGGGCTGCGCACCAGGGCGGGCTCAAGATGGCACCAGCATTCCCTTTTTCTCACTATCTTTCAAAACGGAAATTTTAAAATCTCGTTTTTTTTTTGCCTTTTATGGAAATTAGTGAAGGCATCGCATCAAAGGTGCGCACCTCGCTGCCCACCTTGGTGTGCTCCGAGGTGCCCACCACGGTGCGCAACGCCGGTGCGAACCCGGGAGCGCCCCGATGTGTGCTCCAAGGTGCGGCGTGCACGAAGTCGGACCCCGGTTTGCCCCGGGTGCGCACCTCGCGTGCACCTTGGTGCGCACACCTTGGCTGGGTTGCGCGGCCTGGTGGGCACCATGGTGCGCACCAAGGAGCGCTCCGAAGTGTGCTCCAAGGTGCGGCGTGCACGAAGTCGGAGCCCGGTTTGCCCCGGGTACGCACCTCGCGTGCACCTTCGCCGGGGTGGGCACCTCGGCTGGGTTGCGCGCCCTGGTGCGCACCAAGGAGCGCTCCGAAGTGTGCTCCAAGGTGCGGCGTGCACGAAGTCGGAGCCCGGTTTGCCCCGGGTGCGCACCTTCGCCGCGGTGCGCACCATGGCGTGCACGAAGTCGGAGCCCGGTTTGCCCCGGGTGCGCACCTCGCGTGCACCTTCGGCGGGGTTGCGCGCCCTGGTGGGCACCATGGTGCGCACCAAGGAGCGCTCCGAAGTGTGCTCCAAGGTGCGGCGTGCACGAAGTCGGAGCCCGGTTTGCCCCGGGTGCGCACCTCGCGTGCACCTTCGGCGGGGTTGCGCGCCCTGGTGGGCACCATGGTGCGCACCAAGGAGCGCTCCGAAGTGTGCTCCAAGGTGCGGCGTGCACGAAGTCGGAGCCCGGTTTGCCCCGGGTGCGCACCTCGCGTGCACCTTCGCCGCGGTGGGCACCATGGCGTGCACGAAGTCGGAGCCCGGTTTGCCCCGGGTGCGCACCTCGCGTGCACCTTCGCCGGGGTGGGCACCTCGGCTGGGTTGCGCGCCCTGGTGCGCACCAAGGAGCGCTCCGAAGTGTGCTCCAAGGTGCGGCGTGCACGAAGTCGGAGCCCGGTTTGCCCCGGGTGCGCACCTCGCGTGCACCTTCGCCAGGGTGGGCACCTCGGTGCGCACACCTTCTCAATGTTTTCTTGCCTTTTCTGGAAATTGGTGAAGGCAGCGCATCAAAGGTGCGCACCTCGGTGTGCTCCGAGGTGCGAACCCGAGAGCGCTCCGAGGTGCCCACGAAGTCGAAAGTCGGGTTAATTGCATTGTTTTCCCCGGGTGCGCTCCGAGGTGCGCAACATCGGCGCGCACCAAGGAGGGCTCCGAAGTGTGCTCCAAGGTGCGCACGATGGCGTGCACCTCTGGTGCGCACGATTCGGAGCTCGGTTTGACCGGGGTGCGCACACCTTGGCTGGGTTGCGCACCTTTTGTGCGCTCCAAGGTGCGCACGAAGTCGGAGCTCGGTTTGCCCCGGGTGCGCACCTTCGCCAGGGTGCGCACCTTGATGCGCACGCCTTGGCTGGGCTGCGCACCTTGGTGGGCGCCATGGTGCGCACCTTTCGTGCGCTCCAAGGTGCGCACGAAGTCGGAGCTCGGTTTGCCCCGGGTGCGCACCTTGGTGGGCGCCATGGTGCACTCCGAGGTGCCCAAGATTGGTGCGCACCAAGGAGCGCTCCGAAGTGCGCTCCAAGGTGCGCGCGAAGTCGAAAGTTGGGTTAATTGTCCGGTTTGCCTCGGGTGCGCACCTTGCGTGCACCTTCGCCAGGGTGGGCGCCTTGGTGCGCACACCTTGGCTGGGCTGCGCACACCTTGGCACCCGCGTTTCCTTCATTTTAAATTTTTTTTTTTTACAATCTCTCAAGTGGGAAATTCTATAATCTCAACTTTTTTTGCCTTTTCAGGAAACTTTTGAATGGAGCGCATCATTGGTGCGCTCCGAAGTGTGCTCCAAAGCTCTCTCCAGCTGCGTGCACCTGCCCCGGCCGCGCACCCGGCCCCGCCCAGCTTCGCTCACCTGTCCCGGGCGTCTGGTGCGGAACCTTAGAGTAAGAAACATCACCGTGCACCTTGGCCAACGTGCGCGACTCGACCGAGCGCGCACTGGCCGAGGTGCACACCGATTTCACCTGGGTGCGCGCGCAGCACCTCGGGCGCACCGGGGTGCGCGCACAACGCCCGGGTTGCACCGTGGCCTGTGTGCTCGGGGTGCCTCGGGTGCGCGCTCGGTGTCGCCCCCGCGCGCGCGGTAGTGCGGGCAGCGCACCCCGGCCCGGCCCGGCCCCGACGAGAACGCAAACGGGCAAAAGGTTTATTCAAATAGCATTGCGACGCCCGGCGAAAAACTAAAAAAGGGTGCAACACCGGGACTTCCCGGGAGGTCACCCATCCCAGTACTACTCCGGCCCAAGCGCGCTTAACTGCGGAGTTCTGATGGGATCCGGTGCACTAATGCTGGTATGATCGCACCCGTTATGAGCTTGTCGCAGTGTGTACTTAGCAAACCGCGACCCACGTGCGAATCCACCCCGGCCACCCACCCCCGTCGAGGTGCACACCCTCCCTCGCGAAGTGCGCCCCGTTCGCCAAGTGTGAGCCCTGCCCGGGTGCGCGCACCTTGCTAGGGCGTCGGGTGTGCACCCGGCCCGGCCTACGTGCGTGCACCTGGAGGGGGCGTCGTGTGCGTGCAGTGTCCCGTCTGCAACGCGGTGCCCACACACCACCTCGGGCGCAACGACCTGCGCTCACATGTGGGCCGAGTGCACCTTGGTGCATGTTCGGGGCGCCTCGGGTGCACGCTCGATCTTGCCCCGGTGCACCAAGGCGCTCGGTTTGCCCCGGGTGCGCACTTGGTGCAAGGTGGGCACCCAAAATAGGGATCAAGCACCAAAACACAAGTTTCGGGATGCAAAATGGGACCCAAGGACCACAAATGCGTTCCAAGACCCATGATGGGTCCACGAGAACAAAAATGTGTTCCGAGACTTAATAAACAAATATTGGGTTTTAGGAGAAGAAACATGCTCTGATGCCCAAAACGAGAATCGACCCCGAAAAGGCCACAGGCCAAAAGTGGGATGCGAGACAAAAAAAAATGGGACCCGAGGACCAAAATTGGGTTCCCAGGTCGAAGACAGGGCAACCGGACAAGAAACGACCTCTAAGGCTCGAAATGAGTCCCGACGACTAAAACTTGACAAGAAGCACCCATCAGGCACCCAACTCGACACCCATGGGATGCCGACCCACCCGGGCTTCCACCTAGCACACCTTGGCACCCACCCACCCTCGCACCCAACCTCGCACCCAACTTAGCACCTTTGAACCCACATTGGCACTCACCCTGACCCTGGCACCTTGGAACCCACATTGGCACTCACCTTGACCCTGGCACCCACCTTTGCACTCACCTTGGGACCCACCCTGGCTCCCACCTCGGCACCCACCCAGACACCCACCTTGGTTCCTTGGCACCCACCTTGGATCCTTGGCACCCACCCCGACACCCACCTTGGCACGCAACTTGGCTACTTGCCACCCACCTTGGCTCCTTGACGCCCACCCCGACAACCACCCCGTGACCTACCCTGGCTAGGGTTGGTGCACACCCACCCTGGTGCCCACCTTGGCACCCACCCTATGACCCACCTTGGCACGCACCTTAGTACCCACCCCGTTACCCACCCTAGGACCCACCCCGTGACCCACCTTGGCCAGGGTGGGTGCACCCACCCTGGTGCCCACCTTGGCACCCACCCATCCTAGCACCCAGCCTGTGACCGGGCTTGGAACCCAACCTTGCACCCGCACCCGTCTTGGCCAGTGTGGGTGCGCACCCATCCTGGCACCCACGTTGTGACACACCCTTTAACCCACGCACCCTAGCACCCACGTTGGCACCCACCTTGGAACCCAACCTAGCAACTTGGCACCCACCCCGTGACCCACCTTGGCATCCACCATAGCAGTCGCCGACTTGGCACCCACCTCGGCACCCACCTTGACACTTGTGGACCCACCTTGCCACTCACCCTAGCATCGACCCATCCTAGCACCCACCCTGGCACCTTTGCACCCTAGCACTCACCCATCCTAGCACCTAACCTGTGACCCACCTTGACACTCACCCTCGCACCCACCTTGGAACCCAACCTAGCACCCACCCACCCTGACACCAACCCTAGCACCTACCCACCCTTGCACCCACCCTGTGACCCATCTTGGCACCCACCCATCCTACCACTCAACCTATCACCCACCTTCTCACCCACCTTGGCATCCACCTTAGCACCCACCCACACTGGCACCTTGGCACCCACCTCGGGCAAGGTGGGTGCACACCCACCCTGGCACCCAATTTAGAACCCACCGAGCATGTTACCCACCTTGGCACCCACATTGCAGCCCACCCTAGTACCCACCCTATGACCCACATTGGCATCCACACCCTAGCACCCAGGCACCTCGACACCCGCCTTGACACCCACCCTAGCACTGAACCTGTGACCCACCTTGGAACTCACCCTAGAACCCACCCACCCTGTGAACCACCTTGGCATCCACCTTAGCACCCACCCACCTTGGCACCCACTCTAGCACTCACCCATCCTAACACCCAACTTGTTACCCACCTTGGCACCCGCCCTCGCGTCCACCTTGAAACCCACCCTAGCACCCACCCACGCAGGAGCCCACCTTGGCACCCAACCTAACACCCACGCATCCTGGCACCCAACTTGTGACCCACCTTGGAACCCACCCTAGTACCCACCTTTGAACCCACTATATCACCAACCCACCTTGGCACCCACCCTATGACCCTCTTTGGAATCCACCCTAGCACGCACCCACCCTGGCACCCACCATGGAGCGCACCCTAGCACCCACCCACCTCGGCACGCACCTCAACACCCACCTTGGTGTGCGCACTGCGCCAACCTCTCAAAGACCCTATGTGGTGCGCTCCAAAGTGTACACCTTTGGTGCGCTCCAAGGTGCGCACCTTTGGTGCACACCGAGGTGCACACCAAAGTGTGCACCGAGGTGAGCACCAAAGTGCACTCCAGGGTGCACACCAAGGCGTGCACCTTTGGTGCGGTCAATGCAAACGAATTCGGAAGTTGGGGTCGATGTCCTAATCGCTGCTGCAGACTACACGTATGAGAATCGGACAAATAGCTTTATATAGGGGAGGTGTTGCGTTTGATGGGTCGACTCCCCTGGTTGTGTGCACTGCACCAACTTCAAAGACCCTGTCTTGTTTAAGAAGTCAAAAGTTGGGGTGGATGTCCTAATCATTGCTGCAGTCTACGCATGTATGAGAATCAGACAAATAGCTTATATAGGGGAGGTGTTGCATTCGGTGGGTTGACTCCCCTGGTTGTGCGCACTGCGCCAACCTCAAAGACCCCGCATAGCAGAAGAAGTCGGAAGTCGGATTTTGGTGAGCACCAAGGCGTGCACCTTTGGTGCGGTCAACGCAGACGAATTCAGAAGTTGGGGTGGATGTCCTAATCGTTGTTGCAGGCTACACATGTATGAGAATCAGACAAATAGCTTATATAGGGGAGGTGTTGGGTTTGATGGGTCAACTCCCTTGGTTGTGCGCATTACGCCAACCTCAAAGACCTTGTTTTCGTTAAGAAGTCAAAAGTTGGGGTCAATGTCCTAATGGCTCCTGCAGGCTACACATGTATGAGAATCGGACAAATAGCTTATATAGGGGAGGTGTTGGGTTTGATGGGTCGACTCCCCTGGTTGTGCGCATTACGTCAACCTCAAAGACCTTGTTTTCGTTAAGAAGTCAAAAGTTGGGGTCGATGTCCTAATTGCTCCTGTAGACTACACATGTATGAGAATCAGACAAATAGCTTATATAGGGGAGGTGTTGGGTTTGATGGGTTGACTCCCCTAGTTGTTCGCATTACACCAACCTCAAAGACCTTGTTTTCGTTTAGAAGCCGAAAGTTGGGGTCGATGTCCTAATTGCTCCTGCAGGCTACGCATGTATGAGAATCAGACAAATAGCTTATATAGGGGAGGTGTTGGGTTTGATGGGTCGACTCCCCTGGTTGTGCGCATTGCGCCAACCTCAAAGACCCTGCATTGCGGATGAAGTCGAAAGTCAGAGTTTGGTGTGCTACAAGGTGTGGTCGAAGGTGCTCACCTAGGTGTGCACCTTTGGAGCACAGGAAAAGTGCCCTCCAAAAGTGCGCACCTTTGGAGTGCACAAAAGTGCCCTCCAAAAGTGCGCACCTTTGGAGCGCAGAAAAGTGCCCTCCAAAAAGTGCCCTCCAAAAGTGCGCACCTTTGGAGCGCAGAAAAGTGCCCTCCAAAAAGTGCCCTCCAAAAGTGCGCACCTTTGGAGCGCAGAAAAGTGCCCTCCAAAAAGTGCCCTCCAAAAGTGCGCACCTTTGGAGCGCAGAAAAGTGCCCTCCAAAAAGTGCCCTCCAAAAGTGCGCACCTTTGGAGCGCAGAAAAGTGCCCTCCAAAAAGTGCCCTCCAAAAGTGCGCACCTTTGGAGCGCAGAAAAGTGCCCTCCAAAAAGTGCCCTCCAAAAGTGCGCACCTTTGGAGCGCAGAAAAGTGCCCTCCAAAAAGTGCCCTCCAAAAGTGCGCACCTTTGGAGCGCAGAAAAGTGCCCTCCAAAAAGTGCCCTCCAAAAGTGCGCACCTTTGGAGCGCAGAAAAGTGCCCTCCAAAAAGTGCCCTCCAAAAGTGCGCACCTTTGGAGCGCAGAAAAGTGCCCTCCAAAAAGTGCCCTCCAAAAGTGCGCACCTTTGGAGCGCAGAAAAGTGCCCTCCAAAAGTGCGCACTTTTGGTGCGCACCAAGGCGCTGGTTCGGTCGTTGCAGGCGAGTTCGGAAGTTGGGGTCGATGTCCTGAGCGGAGGTGCAAACTACACAGGTGTCGGAATCGGACAAATAGCTTATATAGGGGAGGTGTATGCTTCGATGGGTCGACTCCCCAGGTTGAGCGCACCGCGCCAACCTCAAAGACCCTACGGTATGGATGAAGTCGGAAGTTGGGTCCGATGACCGATTCGATTAGTAGGTATGCTCATGAGGTCGGAATTTGGGTCCGATGACCTGCCATGTGCAGGAAGGCGAATGTTGACACTGTGCGTTGCAAGGTGCACACCAAGGCGCTGGTGCGGTCTTTTTAGTCGAGTTCGGAAGTTGGGGTCGATGTCCTGATCGGAGGTGCAAGCTACACAGGTGTGGGAATCGGACAAATAGCTTATATAGGGGAGGTGTATGCTTCGTTGGGTCGACTCCCCGGGTTGAGCGCACCGCGCCAACCTCAAAGACCCTACGGTATGGATGAAGTCGGAAGTTGGGTCCGATGACCGATTCGATATGTAGGCATACTCGCGAGGTCGGAATTTGGGTCCGATGACCTGCCACGTGCAGGAAGGCGAATGTTGGCACTGTGCGTTGCAAGGTGCGCACCAAGGCGCTGGTTCGGTCGTTGGAGGCGAGTTCGGAAGTTGGGGTCGATGTCTTGATCGGAGGTGCAAACTACACAGGTGTGGGAATCGGACAAATAGCTTATATAGGGGAGGTGTATGCTTCGTTGGGTCGACTCCCCGGGTTGAGCGCACCGCGCCAACCTCAAAGACCCTACGGTATGGATGAAGTCGGAAGTTGGGTCCGATGACCGATTCGATATGTAGGCATACTCGCGAGGTCGGAATTTGGGTCCGATGACCTGCCATGTGCAGGAAGGCGAATGTTGGGACTGTGCGTCGCAAGGTGCGCACCAAGGCGCTGGTGCCGTCGTTGCAGTCGAGTTCGGAAGTTGGGGTCGATGTCCTGGTCAGAGGTGCAAACTACACAGGTGTGGGAATCGGACAAATAGCTTATATAGGGGAGGTGTATGCTTCGATGGGTCGACTCCCTGGGTTGAGCGCACCGCGCCAACCTCAAAGACCCTACAGTATGGATGAAGTCGGAAGTTGGGTCCGATGACCGATTCGATACGTAGGCATATTGGCGAGGTCTGAATTTGTGTCCGATGACCTGCCATGCGCAGGAAGGCGGAATTTGGGTCCGATGACCGAGTTGATGGCGTGCCATGCGCAGAAAGGCGGAATTTGGGTCCGATGACCGAGTTGATGTTGATGGCCCGCCATGCACAGGAAGGCGGAATTTGGGTCCGATGACCGATTTGAAGGCGTGCCATACGCAAAAAGGCGGAGTTTGGGTCCGATGACCGAGTTGATATTGATGGCCCGCCATGCGCAGGAAGGCGGAATTTGGGTCCGATGACCTGACATACGCATGGAGTCCGACTCGGGGGCCGATGTTCGATTCGATGACTTGCATTGTGGGTAAAGTCGGAAGTTGTGGTCTTTGACCCGATTCGATGACCAGACTTCGGCTGCTTGAGAATCGGACAAATAACTTATATAGGGGAGGTAGTGTTCTCGAGCATCCTCCCCCCGTGCCCGTTTATGTCGATTGATGCTGGTGCTCGACTGGTTGGAGCGCTCGGATGCAAAAATCTTGCACCAGGATTTATCGATTGTGATGGACACGGCAAGTCTCCTGATTGCTATGCAGGAGCTCATCGTGAATCTCTATGCGGCCTTGGTATGGACTCGACCTGCGGAATGGTTCGGCAATGGTAGTCGCTCCAACACGTCCTTGCAATGGCCACAGAGGTGATTCGACTAGAGCTCCAGTCTAGCTTTTGGGTTGCTTGGCGGACTGGTATAGCCGCGATCGAGTTCCGGCCATGAACGTTTTAGATAGCTCTTGGGCTTTCTGGGACGGAAGTCGGAAGTTTGGGCTGTTGTCCGATTTGATGACCATTCTTCGGATGTGTGAGAATCGGACAAATAACTTATATAGGGGACTGTGTTGTCTCACGCAGCCCCCTCCGTGCCCCTCTATCTCGACCGATGTTGGTGCTTGAAAGGGTTGGGATCGCTCGGATTTATAAACGTGCACCACCATTTGTCGAGTGTGAGGGACGCGGCAGGTCTCCTAAATGCTATGCGGGCGCTCTCTGAGAATCTCTATCCGGCCTCGACACAGACTAGTCTTGCTGAATGGTTTGGCACTGGTAGTCGATCCAACACGTCGTTGTTGTGGCCGCCTAGGCGATTCGATTCGAGCCCCCGTCTAGCTTTTGGGTTGCTTGGCGGATTTTGCCCTATCCGCAAGTGAGCTCGGTCCCTAAACGTTCGAGAAACCCGATTGCTATGCGCCGACTCTCTTTCTTGCGAGCCTCCATCTAGCTTTTGGGTCTCTACGGAACGGAAGTCGGAATCTGGGACCGTTGTTTGATTCGACGAGGCAGACTACGGTTGTGCGAGAATCGGACAAATAACTTATATAGGGGAGGTGTTGACTGGAGCATTCTCCCCCGTGCCCCTCTAACTCGACCAATGCTGGCGCTCGAACGGTGGTAGCGCTCGGATTTTCATTGAGCGCCAGCATTGGTCGATTTAGAGGGGCATGCGAGATTCCCGAATGCTATGCGAGGGCTCTAACGGAAATGTCTATTGGTTTCGGTATGGATGCAATTGCGAGTGGTTCGGCAAAGGTAGTCGTTCCGATGCGTCCATGTCGTGGCCAAATCGATAATTCGATTTGAGCCCTCGTATAGCATTTGGGTCTCTCGATGTGATTCCGCATTCCAGTCCCTTTGGGCACTGCTTGAGCCGCATCCCAGGGGGTTCCCTTCCCAATAATCTGCCTCGCAACCCGATTGCTATGCGGTGAGGCTCCTCGGCCGCCTCGGAACTATCTGTGTATCAGACGCATCGCGGGATAAGGGGTTGGCAACGGTAGTCGCCCCAAGCGCGTCCGATGCTTGGACCATTCCGAGGCGGCCCTGAAGCCTCTTCCGTCTAGCCGTTGGGTCCTTCTCGCCGCATCCCTCGCCTCGCACCCCGATTGCTATGCGGTGAGGCTCCTCGGCCGCCTCGGAACTATCTGTGTATCGGACGCGTCGCGGGATAAGGGGTTGTCACTGGTAGTCGCCCCAAGCGCGTCCGATGCTTGGACCATTCCGAGGCGGCCCTGAAGCCTCTTCCGTCTAGCCGTTGGGTCCTTCTCGCCGCATCCCTCGCCTCGCACCCCGATTGCTATGCGGTGAGGCTCCTCGGCCGCCTCGGAACTATCTGTGTATCGGACGCGTCGCGGGATAAGGGGTTGTCATTGGTAGTCGCCCCAAGCGCGTCCGATGCTTGGACCATTCCGAGGCGGCCCTGAAGCCTCTTCCGTCTAGCCGTTGGGTCCTTCTCGCCGCATCCCTCGCCTCGCACCCCGATTGCTATGCGGTGAGGCTCCTCGGCCGCCTCGGAACTATCTGTGTATCGGACGCGTCGCGGGATAAGGGGTTGTCACTGGTAGTCGCCCCAAGCGCGTCCGATGCTTGGACCATTCCGAGGCGGCCCTGAAGCCTCTTCCGTCTAGCCGTTGGGTCCTTCTCGCCGCATCCCTCGCCTCGCACCCCGATTGCTATGCGGTGAGGCTCCTCGGCCGCCTCGGAACTATCTGTGTATCGGACGCGTCGCGGGATAAGGGGTTGTCACTGGTAGTCGCCCCAAGCGCGTTCGATGCTTGGACCATTCCGAGGCGGCCCTGAAGCCTCTTCCGTCTAGCCGTTGGGTCCTTCTCGCCGCATCCCTCGCCTCGCACCCCGATTGCTATGCGGTGAGGCTCCTCGGCCGCCTTGGAACTATCTGTGTATCGGACGCGTCGCGGGATAAGGGGTTGTCACTGGTAGTCGCCCCAAGCGCGTCCGATGCTTGGACCATTCCGAGGCGGACCCGAAGCCTCTTCCGTCTAGCCGTTGGGTCCTTCTCGCCGCATCCTTCGCCTCGCACCCCGATTGCTATGCGGTGAGGCTCCTCGGCCGCCTCGGAACTATCTGTGTATCGGACGCGTCGCGGGATAAGGGGTTGTCACTGGTAGTCGCCCCAAGCGCGTCCGATGCTTGGACCATTCCGAGGCGGACCCGAAGCCTCTTCCGTCTAGCCGTTGGGTCCTTCTCGCCGCATCCCTCGCCTCGCACCCCGATTGCTATGCGGTGAGGCTCCTCGGCCGCCTTGGAACTATCTGTGTATCGGACGCGTCGCGGGATAAGGGGTTGTCACTGGTAGTCGCCCCAAGCGCGTCCGATGCTTGGACCATTCCGAGGCGGACCCGAAGCCTCTTCCGTCTAGCCGTTGGGTCCTTCTCGCCGCATCCCTCGCCTCGCACCCCGATTGCTATGCGGTGAGGCTCCTCGGCCGCCTTGGAACTATCTGTGTATCGGACGCGTCGCGGGATAAGGGGTTGTCACTGGTAGTCGCCCCAAGCGCGTCCGATGCTTGGACCATTCCGAGGCGGACCCGAAGCCTCTTCCGTCTAGCCGTTGGGTCCTTCTCGCCGCATCCCTCGCCTCGCACCCCGATTGCTATGCGGTGAGGCTCCTCGGCCGCCTTGGAACTATCTGTGTATCGGACGCGTCGCGGGATAAGGGGTTGTCACTGGTAGTCGCCCCAAGCGCGTCCGATGCTTGGACCATTCCGAGGCGGCCCCGAAGCCTCTTCCGTCTAGCCGTTGGGTCCTTCTCGCCGCATCCCTCGCCTCGCACCCCGATTGCTATGCGGTGAGGCTCCTCGGCCGCCTTGGAACTATCTGTGTATCGGACGCGTCGCGGGATAAGGGGTTGTCACTGGTAGTCGCCCCAAGCGCGTCCGATGCTTGGACCATTCCGAGGCGGCCCCGAAGCCTCTTCCGTGTAGCCGTTGGGTCCTTCTCGCCGCATCCCTCGCCTCGCACCCCGATTGCTATGCGGTGAGGCTCCTCGGCCGCCTTGGAACTATCTGTGTATCGGACGCGTCGCGGGATAAGGGGTTGTCACTGGTAGTCGCCCCAAGCGCGTCCGATGCTTGGACCATTCCGAGGCGGACCTGAAGCCTCTTCCCTCTAGCCGTTGGGGCTTTCTCGCCGCATCCCTCGCCTCGCACCCTGATTGCTATGCTGTGAGGCTCCTCGGCCGCCTTGGAACTATCTGTGTATCGGACGCATCGCGGGATAAGGGGTTGGCAGTGGTAGTCGCCCCAAGCGCATCCGATGCTTGGACCATTCCGAGGCGGCCCTGCAGCCTCTTCCGTCTAGCCGTTGGGGCCATCTCGCCGCATCCCCCACCTCGCACCACGATTGCTATGCGATGAGGCTCCTTGGCCGCCTCGGAACTATCTGTGTATCGGACGCATCGCGGGATAAGGGGTTGTCACTGGTAGTCGCCCCAAGCGCGTCCGATGCTTGGACTATTCCGAGGCGGCCCTGCAGCCTCTTCCGTCTAGCCGTTGGGGCCATCTCGCTGCATCCCCCACCTCCTCGGCCGCCTCGGAACTATCTGTGTATCGGACGCATCGCGGGATAAGGGGTTGGCAGTGGTAGTCGCCCCAAGCGCGTCCGATGCTTGGACTATTCCGAGGCAGCCCTGCAGCCTCTTCCGTCTAGCCTTTGGGGCCATCTCGCCGCATCCCTCGCCTCGCACCCCGATTGCTATGCGGTGAGGCTCCTCGGCCGCCTGGGAACTATCTTCGTATCGGACGCATCGCGGGATAAGGGGTTGTCACTGGTAGTCGCCCCAAGCGCGTCCGATGCTTGGACTATTCCGAGGCGGCCCTGTGGCCTCTTCCGTCTAGCCGTTGGGGCCATCTCGCCGCATCCCCCACCTCGCACCCCGATTGCTATGCGGTGAGGCTCTTCGGCCGCCTTGGAACTATCTTCGTATCGGACGCATCGCGGGATAAGGGGTTGTCACTGGTAGTGGCCCCAAGCGCGTCCGATGCTTGGACTATTCCGAGGCGGCCCTGCAGCCTCTTCCGTCTAGCCGTTGGGGCCATCTCGCCGCATCCCCCACCTCGCACCCCGATTGCTATGCGGTGAGGCTCCTCGGCCGCCTTGGAACTATCTTCGTATCGGACGCATCGCGGGATAAGGGGTTGTCACTGGTAGTCGCCCCAAGCGCGTCCGATGCTTGGACTATTCCGACGCGGCCCTGTGGCCTCTTCCGTCTAGCCGTTGGGGCCATCTCGCCGCATCCCCCACCTCGCACCCCGATTGCTATGCGGTGAGGCTCCTCGGCCGCCTTGGAACCATCTTCGTATCGGACGCATCGCGGGATAGGGGGCTGTCACTGGTAGTCGCCCCAAGCGTGTCCGATGCTTGGACCATTCCTAGGCGGCCCTGAAGCCTCTTCCGTCTAGCCGTTGGGGCCTTCCCGCCCCATCCCTCGCCTCGCACCCCCGATTGCTATGCGGTGAGGCTCCTCGGCCGCCTTGGAACCATCTGTGTATCGGACGCATCGCGGGATAAGGGGTTGGCACTGGCAGTCGCCCCAAGCGCGTCCGATGCTTGGACCATTCCGAGGTGGCCCTGAAGCCTCTTCCGTCTAGCCGTTGGGGCCTTCCCGCCCCATCCCTCGCCTCGCACCCCGATTGATATGCGGTGAGGCTCCTCGGCCGCCTTGGAACTATCTGTGTATCGGACGCATCGCGGGATAAGGGGTTGGCACTGGTAGTCGTCCCAATCGCATCCGATGCTTGGACCATTCCGAGGCGGCCCTGCAGCCTCTTCCGTTTAGCCGTCGGGGCCTTCCCGCCGCATCCCTCGCCTCGCATCCCGATTCCTATGCGGTGAGTCTTCTCGGCCGCCGCGGAACTATACCTGTTATTGCTACTGCATCCTTCGGCTGGTAACCTCCTCTGCCGCCTTGGAACGTTCTCTTTGTCGGACGCGTCGCGGGATAAGGGGTTGGCACTGGTAGTCGCCCCAAGCGCGCCCGATGCATAGACCGCTCCGAGTCGACCTTGCTTTCAGCCTCTCACATGCATAGACCTCTCTGAGTCGACCCTGCAGCCTCTCACGTTTAGCCTTTGGAATCTCGCCTCACAACATGATTGCTATCCTTGATGCATCCCTTGCCTCGAGCCCTGATTGCTTTCTTGGCTGCATCCCTCCTCTCCTCACAGCCCGGTTGTCATCACTGCTTCATCCGTCGCTTCATGCATTCTGGCTGCTGGGCCCTTCCCACCGCACACCTCGATTGCTATCTCTTCTGCATCACACACCCCGATTGCTATCTCTGCTACATCCCTCGGCTCTCACTTCTGCATCCTTCGCCTCACACCTCGATTGCTATCAATGCTGCATCCGTAACCTCACACCCCGATTGCTATGCGGGGAGGCTCCTTGGCCGCCTTGGAAATTTCTGTGTGTCGGACGCACCGCGGGATAAGGGGTTGGCACTGGTAGTCGCCCCAAGTGCGCCCGATTCTTAGACCGCTTCGAGGTGACCTCGTAGCCTCTTTCGTCCAGGCTTCCTGCCTTCAACGCCCTTTTTACACCTCGATTGCTATGCGCGGGCTCGTTGGCGTCTATCACCTCTCTGCGAAGAGTGGCACGATGATTGTTGGGGTAAATCGTAGCAGTCCGATCTCTGGCCTTGGGCCATTGTGAGGGCTGATCGATTTCCTGTGCGCATCTCGTGTTCGCCCAGTAACAGACTCGACGACTTGTAATCGGTCTTGTTCCCGATTGTTCCTGGAGGTAGTCTTCGGAACTCTTGGATTTGACCTGTCACTCGAACTGTCCTCTTCCGAGGATGCTTGTGTGTGTGTGCTTGTGCCATTTCCTTGGCGGTATTAACGAGATATTAAAGAGCGGAGTGAGCGCCTCGCCCAGCTATGTTTGGGGCTCTCACTCCCTTACCCGGTGTGCGACCGCTTTGCACGTAGGTTGCGGAGCATCGCGACTCTTTCGATGTTTGGCGGTTGTCTTCCGGTGATGCGTTGGTCCCGAAGTGCACGTTACTAGCATTTCTGCCATTGTTCTCGATCTTTGGCACGTTCCTTCGTTGCAATTGGATATATATCTCCGTTTATACGCGCAGGCTTCTCCCGCCTATTCAGCGCTGTCCCACTCTCAGCACTCTCGTGGTCTCCTTGGCTTCTCTCTCCCGTGAGCGAGCTCTCTTCTCGAGTCTTTTCCATGTCCCATGGAGGTTGCCTTGCGAAATTCGGGCACACAAACGTGACCGGATAAGAGCGGAATTGCCTATGAGGAGAAGCTCACCTTAGGGAGCAGCAATGCCGAGTGTTTCGACAGAGGGTAGAGGGGGCGTTGTTTGGG